>NC_064931.1:779900285-780200285 GCF_023897955.1 Schistocerca gregaria
TTGTTTGTATCGTTACTTTCTATGGTAAGCTCAAAATCATTATATTTTCCTTTTTAACTTTTTTGTTGTAGACTTAGTATTAATAAAGCTATGTGTGTTCAAGGTTTTCCATGAATATAGAAGTTCAAAAACACTTGCAGTGCCACTATGAAGCACACAACAGCACTTTTTGTGTGTGGGAGTTGGAATTTTTGTAGTCTTATTAGCAGCTTCTTTGTAGTCCCACTCTTAAGATACCCACAACACATGCTAACAGCTGAATGTAGCAAAGCATGAACCTCTGGGAGAGTTGGACCTTGAGTGTTGACGGCTATTCCAACACAGTTATGATCAGGCCACAAGTCTCAATTTGATGTAATTTTAATTCACCTCAAAAGTTTGTTCTAATAAACACCACAACCTATCAGTGTTTCACGTAGGACCTCTGTGTGTTGCTATATTTGTATGATTAGCTGTTAGAAGTTCCTTGTCAGACTTTCTAATTTGATTGATTGGTTGATGCTACAATTTCTTCGATGAACGGTGGTAGGTATTTTCTTTCTCATACTAAGGCGTGTACCATCAATACACACTTTTGCTATTCAGGAAAGAATGAAAAGATTCCTGCTCCTCTAGTGAATCATGGATGCCATTGGTGGTGAGGCTTGTATGCCTCAGTGAGACAGATAGCCTTACTGTAGATGTAGCTGCAATGGAGGAGTATCTGTTGAGAGGCTAGACAAACATGTGGTTCCTGAAGAGGGACAGCAGTCTTGTCAGTTAGTGCTGGGGCAATAGTCTGGATGATTGATCTTGTAACATCAACCAAAGTGACCTTATTGTGCTGGTACTGCAAATGGCTGAAAGCAAGGACAAACTATAGCCATAATTTTTCCCTGAGGGCATGCAACTATGCTGTGTGATTAAATGATGGTGACATCCTCTTGAGTAGGAGGCTGTCATTATCAAGATAGAGAAAACTGGCATTCTATGGATTGGAGCATTTAATGTCAGATCCATTAATTTGGTAGGTACGTTAGGAAATTTAAAAAGGGAAACGGATAGGTTAAAGTTAGATATAGCGTGAATTAGTGAAGTTAGGTGGCAGGAGGATCAGGACTTCTGGTCAGGTGAATACAGGGTTATAAATATAAAATCAAATAAGGGTAATGCAGGAGTAGGTTTAATAATGAATAAAAAAAAAAAAAAACAGGAGTGTGGATAAGCTACTATGAACAGCATAGTCAAAGCATTATTGTAGGAAAGATACACGAAGCCCACACCCAACACAGTAGTAATATTTTGTTCCATCTAGATCCGCAGATGAAGAAGAGATTGAAATATGTATGGTGAAATAAAAGAAATTATTCAGATAGTTAAGAGAAATGAAAATTCAAGTCATGAGGGACTGGAATTCGATAGTAGGAAAAGGACAAGAAGGGAAAATAATAAGTGAATATGGTCTGGGGGGAAGGATGAAAGAGGCGCCTTGTAGAAATTTTGCACACAGCATAATTTAATCATAGCCAGCGCTTCTTTTAAGAGTCATGAAAGAGGTTTGTATAAATGGAAGAGACCTGGAGACACCGGAAGGTTTCAGATTGCTTATATAATGGTAAGATAGACATTTCAGAACCAGATTTTAAATTGCAAGACATTTCCAGGGGCAGGTGTAGACTCTGACCACAATTTATTGGTTACGAACTGTAGATTATAACTGAACAAAATGCAAAAATGTGGGAATATAAGGAAATGGGACCTGGGAGAAGAAATAAAAACCTTGAGGTTTGCCAATGACATTGTAATTCTGTCAGACACAGCAAAGGACTCAAAAGAGCAGTTGAATGAAATGGACAATGTCTTCAAAGGAGAGTATAAGATGAACATCAACAAAAGCAAAATGAGGATAATGGAATGTAGTCATATTAAATCAGGCAATGTTAAGGGAATTAGATTAGGAACTAAGGTACTTAAACTAGTAGATGAGTTTTGCTATTTGGGCAGCAAAATAATGGATGGTGGTCAAAGTGGAGATGGTATAAAATGTAGACTGGGAATGGCAAGAAAGGTTTTCTGAAGAAGAGAAATTTGTTAACATGAAGTGTAGATTTAAGTGTCAGCAAGTCTCTTCAGAAAGTATTTGTGTGGAGTGTAGCCCTGTATGGAAGTGAAACATGGATGATGAACACTTTAGACAAGAAGAAAATAAAAGCTTTTCAACTGTAGTGCTCCAGAAGAATGCCAAAGATTATATGGTTATATCGCGTAACTAATGAGGAGGTACTGAATAGAATTGGGGAGAAAAGTAATTTGTGGCACAACTTGACTAGAAGAAGAGATTGGTTGGGAGGACATCTTCTGAGACATAAAGGGATGATCACCAATTCACTACTGGAGGGAAGAGTGTGTGTTTGTTTGTTTGTTTGGGGGGGGGGGGGGGGGGAGGAGATTAAAATTGTAGAGGGAAACATGAATACAGTAAGCAGATTCAGAACGATGTAGGCTGCAGTAGTTACTCAGAGGTGAAGAGACTTGCACAGGATAGAATAGCATGGGGAGATGCATCAAACCAGTCTTCTGACTGAAGACCACAACAGCAACAAGGAAAAGATATTGCTACTCACTGTAAAGATGACAAATTGATCTGCAGACAGGCACGCATAAGCTTTCGGCCAAAGCCTTCTTCAGGAAAGGAAAAACAAAACCACACACACACACACACACACACACACACACACACACACACACATATATAAGTGGTCATATGTGTGTGAGGTTTGCTTGCTTGTGTGAATGATATAAATATATTCCAAGACTTACCAAGCGGGAAAGCGCCGGTAGACAGGCACAATAAAATAACACACACACAAAATTATGAGCTTTCGCAACCGGCGGTTGCTTCGTCAGGAAAGAGGGAAGGAAAAGGAAAGATGAAAGGATGTGGGTTTTAAGGGATAGGGTAAGGAGTCATTTCAATCCCGGGAGCGGAAAGTATAGGTATATACGCGCACGCTGTATTCATTCTTCTGCTGTATTCATTCCTTATTTGTCAGTCAATCATTGCTTAATGTTCTCTTTGAAACTCTAGAGAACATCTGGTTCTTTTTGTTGATCAAGGTCCCATCTCCTTAATTTCCTACCTCTCTATATTTCATTTTGTTTTAATCTTCAGTTCATAAGAAATAAATTATAGCCAGATTGTACTTCTGTTCCTGGATACGTTTTACAGTTTAAAATCTGGCTTCAAAATCCCTGTCTTCACATTTCATAATCTATGTGAAACCTTGGTGTGTGCAGGGCTCTCTCCCACATATACAGCCACATTGCACGGTTTTAATAACAAGTGTTTGTGCCAAAGAGTGCCCTGCGCAGAATTCCACCTGGGGGCTTTCGGTTTCATTCTTTTCTCCAGTCCATATTCTCATACTGTTTTTCCATAACTTCCTTTTCTCATACTATCAAATTCAAGGTCCCCATCACAATTAAATTTTGATTTGCAGTAACTGTCAGAATAATTTCTTTTACTTTATCATACATTCTTTCAATTTCTTTTTTATATGTGGAACTGGTGGACATGTAAACATGTACTGTTGCGGTGGGTGTTGGCTTTGTATCAGTTGGCTACAGAAATGCAGTCACTATTTTGTTCACAGTAGCTGACCTATTTTCCTAAATTCACATTCCGTATTAGGCCAGATTCTGCATTATCGTTATTTGATTTTGTGTTCACAACCAGAAGTTCTGCTCTTCCTGTCATTGTATCTAACCTCAACCTATTCATTCCTGTTTTTAAATTCTCTAATCTACCTATCCTGCTAAGGGACCTAACATTCTGAGCTCCAATCCCTAGAATATCAGGTTTCTTTTTCCTGATGACAAGTACCTCCTTAATAGTCCCCATCTCATGATCCAAATGTGGGAGTGTTTTACCTCTGGAATATTTTAGCCAAGAGGGTGCCATCATCATTAAGCCTTATAGTATAACTCCATGTCCTCAGGAAATATAACTGCTGCGTTTTCCTCATGCTTTGTCATTTGCAGTAGCAACATAGCAAGGCCACAACGCCACTTTGGTGCTAGGCAAGTTAGTCAATCATCCTGACTGTTGCTCATACAGATACTGAAATGTCTGCTGTCCTTCTTTAGGAACCATATGTCAGTATGACCTCTCTACAGATACCTCTCCAATATGGTTGCACCTATGGCACAGCTGTCTGTGTTGTTGAGGCATGCAAGCCACCCTACCTTTGCAAGATACATAGTTCTTACCTTATGAAAACAATAAGGACAACTTACATTAAGGACTGTGTTCTGGCATAGATTATACAACAGGGCATGCACGTAACCACAGCCACAAGTTATTGGGTGGAGCTTTTAATATACATATGACATCCTGTAGAACATACACTCAGATTCCCTAGCTTTTTCTTGCCAGGTGTGAAAAAATCCTGCCATAATTTTTAAAACAATTCCATAATTCGAAATTTGAGCATTTTTATCATTGAAGGAGTAGCCATTGAACGTGATTATTCACTAGTAAGGTTGTAAGTCATTGCCTTGTCTTCTTAAGAACCCCAGGTTGATTAGTTTCTTACTTGAGCACCATAGTCTGCATATTTCAGCATGATGAAAAATCTTCAGGAATGTGAAACTAGGTATAGAATAAATTAACATTCTGTATTTGGTGTTACTCTCTTTATTTTTGTGTTATTATCAATCAGCTACTATTATAAACGTCTTCCAGGTGCTCTGAATTTCCAACAGACATAATTGATGATTCAAACAATGGAAAGTCCAGGTTAGAAAAAATCAAAGGGTAGATTGCTACTCACCATACAACAAAAAGACTTTTACATGTTGAGCTTTTGGCCAAAGGGTAGATTGCTACTCACCATACAACAAAAAGACTTTTACATGTTGAGCTTTTGGCCAAAGCCTCCTTCAGAAAGGGTAACACACACACACACACACACACACACACACACACACAAGCACATCTCGTGCACTTTTACTGACTTACTGTAACAGCTTTAGGCTAGGCAATGTGTCAACATTAATGTACAAATAATATATATATATATATATATATATATATATATATATATATATATATATATATATATATATATATAATTTTTATTTTGATGTATTTTTTATACATTTTTGCAACTGGGCCTTTATTATTATTTATTTATTTATTTATTTTATGGCCTTCATTGCACCACTCTAGTCAAAAATACAAAGTTGTAAACAAGTTGTTACACAGGCATGCAATTTGGCTCAACAATAACTTAATATGATATTTAGGTAATATAATTATTAGAGTCTATTCTTATACGGAAGGTGTTTTGCTCTTCTGTCTGCCCAATATTTCCTCATTTTTTCAGATATTTTCTTTCTTTCTTCATCTGAAACCACTCTTCCTGTACTCCTTTTATTGATTTTCATTTGTAGTCTTGTTTGCGGGTCTTGCAGTAATCTGGTTTTCTCTGTGTTGTTTTATAGGTCATCTACTGTAATTTGGAGTTCTTTTATATCTTCCTTAATTTCTGTGATCCATTTAATGTCACTCTTGCTATTCCCCAATTTTTGTATTATTTTTTACTAATTCTGTTTTCTGGAGTTCTCATCAGGTGTCCAAAGAATGAGATGCATTTCTTCCAGATCGTGCTCATGACTGGTTCTATTTTGTTATATACTGTTTCATTTGATGACATTCTCCAATGTCTGTTTATTTTATACTGTTTATTTATACATGTCCTAATTATTCTTCTTTCTATTTTTAGTATTCTGTCAATTTCTGCTGTGTTAGTTATTTTGAAGATAGTTTCAGCTGCATACGTTATTTGTGGTTATGTAACTGTTTTATAGTGTTTTAATTTTGCATCTATAGATAGGCTTTTTTTGTTGTATGTAGTTTTGGTAATGTAATTTGTGTAGTTAGTTTTTTTATTCTATTCTGCCATGATGGCTTCTCATTTAGATTGTATGTTATTATTTCGCTTAAATACACTCCTGGAAATTGAAATAAGAACACCGTGAATTCATTGTCCCAGGAAGGGGAAACTTTATTGACACATTCCTGGGGTCAGATACATCACATGATCACACTGACAGAACCACAGGCACATAGACACAGGCAACAGAGCATGCACAATGTCGGCACTAGTACAGTGTATATCCACCTTTCGCAGCAATGCAGGCTGCTATTCTCCCATGGAGATGATCGTAGAGATGCTGGATGTAGTCCTGTGGAACGGCTTGCCATGCCATTTCCACCTGGCGCCTCAGTTGGACCAGCGTTCGTGCTGGACGTGCAGACCGCGTGAGACGACGCTTCATCCAGTCCCAAACATGCTCAATGGGGGACAGATCCAGAGATCTTGCTGGCCAGGGTAGTTGACTTATACCTTCTAGAGCACGTTGGGTGGCACGGGATACATGCGGACGTGCATTGTCTTGTTGGAACAGCAAGTTCCCTTGCCAGTCTAGGAATGGTAGAACGATGGGTTCGATGACGGTTTGGATGTACCATGCACTATTCAGTGTCCCCTCGATGATCACCAGAGGTGTACGGCCAGTGTAGGAGATCGCTCCCCACACCATGATGCCGGGTGTTGGCCCTGTGTGCCTCGGTCGTATGCAGTCCTGATTGTGGCGCTCACCTGCACGGCGCCAAACACGCATACGACAATCATTGGCACCAAGGCAGAAGCGACTCTCATCTCTGAAGACGACACGTCTCCATTCGTCCCTCCATTCACGCCTATCGCGACACCACTGGAGGCGGGCTGCACGATGTTGGGGCGTGAGCGGAAGATGGCCTAACAGTGTGCGGGACCGTAGCCCAGCTTCATGGAGACGGTTGCGAATGGTCCTCGCCGATACCCCAGGAGCAACAGTGTCCCTAATTTGCCGGGAAGTGGATGTGCGGTCCCCTACGGCACTCCGTAGGATCCTACGGTCTTGGCGTGCATCCGTGTGTCGCTGCGGTCCGGTCCCAGGTCAACGGGCACATGATATTCTAAGGCCTACTTTCTCTGCTATTTCTTGTAGTGATTTCACTTGTTGCCTGGCTTCTTGAACGGTGTTGGCTAGGGGAGCAAGATCATCAGCAAATCCCAAGCAGTTTAGGCTAATATCATCTTTTGCACTTCCAATTCTTATCATTTTTGGATTGTCCTTGTACCATTCTCTCATTGTGTATTCCAGTGCACAGTTGAACAGTAATGTTGATAGGCAGTCACCTTGTTTTAAGCCTGTTTTTATGAGGAATGGTTCCAAAATTTCTTCTCTAAACTTCACTTTTGATTTGGTGTTGGTTAGAGTGAGTTGTATTATTTTAATTAGTTTTGGATGGAGTCCTAGATTTCTTAAAATTTTTAATACTGAAGGTCTGTGGAGACAGTTGTTATAACCTTTAATCACAGTAATTGTGTGGATATTCAACATTCTCTCTTAGAAACAATATCTGATCACATGATTACTACTCAGTCTCTCGTATTCAACTGCCGTGCCGTGACATGCGCCCGGCGCCGTTCGTAGCTAGGTGCCGCTCCTGCACTCAGCCGATTTGCGGAGTGCCTCTATCGCCGTTTCTGCGTACTGTCGTGGCGGCACTGTTAAATGTCGTGGCACTATCACAACACTTTTCCCCCCTTAAAAAAAAAAAAAAACACTCGCTTCCTTGGAGACATGGACAGTGCGGAGACATCCATGGCCTCTTGTGAGGCCCCGAGGAGATCCCGCGGAGAGACACGAGAGTATGGTCGAAAATGTCCAGGACGGAAGCTCGTGCGTGGAACGTGCCTCCTGGATGAGATGATGGGTGAAAACTCTGGAGCAGCATCCATAGGTGTCATGGACCTAGGAGTGGGTTCCAGCGAAATAGGTCCCGGAGAAGGCAGCGTCGCGACTGGGGCCGGTTCCGGCATACTCGGAAGAGGCAGCGACGTCGGCTGCATCAACACGGACGGTAGATCCGCAGCAGCGACAGGACTGGCTTCTCGGGCTGGTGGAGGCGAAGAGGGGCGGTGGCACCGGCGTGGCCCCCACTCGTGGGCGCATCTGGTCGTAATGGCGAACAACCGTGCCATCGCCCGTATGGGTTTCACAAAGCCAGCGGCCGCGAAGAGCCTTGACCACCCCTGGAATCCATTTAGGGCGAGATCCATACCCTCGTGCGCAGACGTCGGCGCCCACCGAGTATTTTCCCGCACTAGGGGACACAGCACCAGGCCTGACAGGGTGAAGCAGGTGTAGTAGAGTGCACGGTTGGCGGCCATCCCAGAGGCGTGAAGCGATAAGAACTCAGAAATTGCAGCAGAGCGTCATCTGTGGAAAAATCACTAAGGAATTTTTTCATCTGGCATTTGAAAGTGCGGACAATGCGCTCGACCTCCCCATTCGATTGCGGATGGAAGGGAGGTGCTGTAACATGATGAATCTCTTGTCCAGTACAAAAATCACGGAAGGCCTGTGAAGAACTGAGGGCCATTGTCCGTGACGATCGTGGATGGAAGACCTTCTAGCGCAAAGATTTTGGATAAAGCCAGCGTCGTCGCCGCAGTGGTGGGTGATGGACATCTAACAACAAAAAGAAACTTCGAGAAGGCGTCAATCAACAGTAGCCAATAAGTACCGAGGAAGGGGCCGGCAAAATCGGCGTGCACCCGTTCCCATGGGTGGATATTCAACACTCTCTCTTAGAAACAATAGCTGATCACATGATTACTACTCAGTCTCTCGTATTCGAATGCCGTGCCGTGACATGCGGCCGGCGCCGTTCGTAGCTAGGTGGCGCTCCCGCACTCAGCCGATTTGCGGAGCGCCTCTATCGCCGTTTCTGCGTACTGTCGTGGCGGCACTGTTAAATGTCGTGGCACTATCACAACACTTTTCCCCCCTTAAAAAAAAAAAAAACACTCGCTTCCTTGGAGACATGGACAGTGCGGAGACATCCATGGCCTCTTGTGAGGCCCCGAGGAGATCCCGCGGAGAGACACGAGAGTATGGTCGAAAATGTCCAGGACGGAAGCTCGTGCGTGGAACGTGCCTCCTGGATGAGATGATGGGTGAAAACTCTGGAGCAGCATCCATACGTGTCATGGACCTGGGAGTGGGTTCCAGCGAAATAGGTCCCGGAGAAGGCAGCGTCGCGACTGGGGCCGGTTCCGGCATACTCGGAAGAGGCAGCGACGTCGGCTGCATCAACACGGACGGTAGATCCGCAGCAGCGACAGGACTGGCTTCTCGGGCTGGTGGAGGCGAAGAGGGGCGGTGGCACCGGCGTGGCCCCCACTCGTGGGCGCATCTGGTCGTAATGGCGAACAACCGTGCCATCGCCCGTATTGGTTCCACAAAGCCAGCGGCCGCGAAGAGCCTTGACCACCCCTGGAATCCATTTAGGGCGAGATCCATACCCTCGTGCGCAGACGTCGGCGCCCACCGAGTATTTTCCCGCACTAGGGGACACAGCACAAGGCCTGACAGGGTGAAGCAGGTGCAGTAGAGTGCACGGTTGGCGGCCATCCCAGAGGCGTGAAGCGATAAGAACTCAGAAATTGCAGCAGAGCGTCATCTGTGGAAAAATCACTAAGGAATTTTTTCATCTGGCATTTGAAAGTGCGGACAAGGCGCTCGACCTCCCCATTCGATTGCGGATGGAAGGGAGGTGCTGTAACATGATGAATCTCTTGTCCAGTACAAAAATCACGGAAGGCCTGTGAAGAACTGAGGGCCATTGTCCGTGACGATCGTGGATGGAAGACCTTCTAGCGCAAAGATTTTGGATAAAGCCAGCGTCGTCGCCGCAGTGGTGGGTGATGGACATCTAACAACAAAAAGAAACTTCGAGAAGGCGTCAATCAACAGTAGCCAATAAGTACCGAGGAAGGGGCCGGCAAAATCGGCGTGCACCCGTTCCCATGGGTGGATATTCAACACTCTCTCTTAGAAACAATAGCTGATCACATGATTACTACTCAGTCTCTCGTATTCGAATGCCGTGCCGTGACATGCGGCCGGCGCCGTTCGTAGCTAGGTGGCGCTCCCGCACTCAGCCGATTTGCGGAGCGCCTCTATCGCCGTTTGCGCGTACTGTCGTGGCGGCACTTAAATGTCGTGGCACTATCACAACAACAGTCATGTGCCTTCTTAAAATCTACAAATGTTATTGCCAGAGGTTTGTTCCGTTTCGTGTAGAATGCCATAATCAATTTTAAACTAATTATCTGCTCTGCATAGCTTCTCCATGGTCTGAAACCTCCCTGATATTCCCCTAACTCCTGTTCTAATTGCTCCTTGATTATTTCATATAGGATCTTGGATAGAATTTTGTATGTGCAATCTAGGAGAGAGATTCCTCTGTAGTTGTCTGGGTTGCTCTTATCTTCCCTTTTTGTGTAGTGGGTGGATGATAGCTTTGGTCCAATGTTCGGGGAATCGTTCTGTTACCCAAATTTTTGTTAGAGCCATATGTAAGGAGGTCTTGACACTGTCACTCACATATTTCCACATGCCTTATAATTTTTTTGTTCTTTAAGAATTTTTTCTACTTCTTGGAAAGTTGGAGGGTCTAGTTTGTTAGGTTTGATTTTTATTGGGGTATTTATGTTTATTTGTAAGGGTTCCTTGGGTTCCTCACAATTCAGAAGTTTGTTAAATGCTTTTGTCATGATTTCTGTATTTTCCTTGTTACTGTGTGTCATTCTTCCATCTTCATCTTTCAGTATTAGTGTAGGGGCTTCTTTTGTTGTAGTTGTTTCCCAAAGACTTTATAGTAGTTTCTGGAGTTGGTTTTATGATAATTATCTTCTATAGAGTTTATAATAGCTTTATGGAATCCTCTCTTGATTCGTCTAATATTTTGTGTGAATTTTTTTCTTTCATTTTTTAGGTAAATGGCATTTTCTTCAGTTTTATGCGTTTGAAACTTTAACCATGCTTGGTGTCTATCTTCATAGAATTTGTCACATTCTGATGTCCACCATGCATGTTTCCTTCGTGGGTTCAAGGGAGCTAGATTCTCTGCTTCTTTTTTAAGATTAGGCACTAGTTGTTTTAGATCATCAGTTAATTTGATGGTTTGTGTTATTTGTTGGTATTTATTATTTTTAATTAGCTGATGTGGGTCAAACCTCCTTTTTATTTTATTAGTTTTTCTGGTCCTCTTCTTTAACGGAGTGAATTTGATTTTAATTTTAACTATATAACGGTCTGAGCCTGTGTCTACTCCTCTCAGTACTTTAACAATGTGGATCTCCTTATGAAAAATGTTGTCCATACAGACATGGTCTAGCTGCCACTCCCCCTTCCTCCAGTCTGAATGTTTCCATGTTTTAAGTTTACTTGGCTTCCTCTTAAAGTATGTTGATTTAGATATAAGGTTGTGTTCTCTGCAGAGTTCTACAAGTCTTTGACCGTTTTTGTTCATAAATTTATGTGGGCTCCATTTTCCAATTATATCTTTATATTTCCTTTCATTTCCCAACTCAGCATTGAAATCTCCCAATAAGATTTTTGCATTATTTTTATTTACTCTGTTCACAGTTTTTTTCTAGAAGGTCCCAAAATATATCGACTTCTTCCTTTGTTTTTGTTAGACAATTTTTTTCATTTGTTGGGGCATGAGCATTTGTTATTGTATAGGTTTTATTCATTGTTTTAAAGCTTAGTCACAATTCTTGGTGATACTGCTTGGAAATCCGTTACTCAATCTGTTATTTTTATGTTTACTAAAAACCCTGTTCCAAACTGGGGACATCGTTTCATTGCCCTCGGTCTTGGTTTCCCATTATAAATTCTGTATCCTTGTGATTCGAATGGGTCCTGTGTGGTGTTTCTCATTTCTTGGATCCCAGTTATTAAAATTTTTTGTTTATTTAGTTCATCTGTGAGCTCCTCGAGTTTTCCGGTCTGAAGTAGTGAGTTTATGTTGTGTGTTGCTATATAATTTATCTGCTCATGTTTAATCTTCTTTTTGTGTTTTAGTGTGCATTTTGATGGCTGCAAACGCTCCGATTCGTTGCTGTCTTCTAGTTGACTACCCACCGAATCCGATGTAGCCTTTTCCTGCCTTTTCAAGCAGGACGGCGGAATTTTTTTCCTAAAAGACCTTTCCATTTTTGACTTTCGAAGGTTGTCAGCCTTAGTTGCAGCAAGCTCTGATTTACAACTGGGCCTACTAAGCCATGGAAAATTCAAAATTTAAAATAACTTGCACCTTTTTCAATTATTCTATTTGGTTACTTTTCAACTGTCTCAAAATACAAATAATTTGTGAAGGGAATAGCATGCTTTTAAATTATCTTCCATTTTTTGAGTATTTTTAGCAGTTTATGTTCTTCCTTTGCTGAGTAATTTATGAGCAGACTTATTACTGTCCACCACTTCATGTTATGATAACTTATCTTCAGTTGGCAGACATATGTTGTGGAACGATTTCAACAAGACTTGGTACACACATCATTTACCATCTGGAGAGAATCACTATGGAGATAAGAACCAACCACCTCTCAGAGGGGTGGGGGTGAAAAATCAGTGTAGCCCACAATGTGAGAATACTCGTGGTTCAGTTATCCAGTATTTGATAATGAGAACACTTAGAGACTTGCAGCAAACTGTACACATAATTTCAATGCTTTAAAAAACTTTTTCTTGCTGACGACCCCCACAAAATGATGAAAGGAAGAAAAGTTTATTGCATACTACAGTTTTGTTGTTCATGCAGTAAAACTGCCACATGAAGCATGACATTGTAATTTATTGCTTCCTTACTACTGACAGTGTTCATGACACATTTTGCAGACAATATTCACATATACCTCTAAATGTACAGGAAAAATTACATCATTGTATGACAGTTCAGGAGATACAATGTCATAAACACTGAATGCATGAAAAAGTACTACATCATGCTAGACATTTAATTCTATTACTGTGTTGCTACTAACTCTATTTGCAGCACTTTCCACAGGCAGTATCCACATTTTTTGCTAAATGTACCAACAAAAATATGATAGTTCAGGTGATAAAATGTCATTAATGTTAAGCTGTGTGAAAGTGAAACTGCAGGGCGAAATTCACTAGACATAGAAGTGAAATATGTGTACAAATACATGTGAAATATGTGTGAAATATCTTTGACCTGTGTGTATGAGAGCAATGCCATGGGTAAAAAAAATCATTCTAAACCCCTATAATGATTTCAATGCAGTTTGGAACACACACTAGTTACAATCTGGAAAGAAAAGACAGACAACAAAGTGGACCTATAAGAATCCTGTTTTGACTGATTGAGGCATGAAACCCCAAAAGTGAAGAATCCAGAAGACATGGGTGTCTTTATAACTTTATGTACACATGTGTTGCAACGCAGTGGGTATATAAATAATTAGAGTTGGAATTATCTGAGACTGGTAGAAAGGTCAACAAAGTGTGTTAGTGTTGTGTGTGTTTAGTTTATGGTCTAAAAGGGGCATGAACAGCGTCAGATATTGAGTGATCATTGTGAAAGACATGGAGATTCCACATATGCATGTGAGACAGCATTATAAATATCTGACAGAGTTTGAAACTGGCCTCGTTGTGGGTTTTCATTTGGCTGGCTGGTTGAATCATAATTACACAGATTTGTGGGGCATTGAGATGTGACAGTGATCTGATGTTGGACTGCATGGGAACATGAGGGTAAGCATACTCGTCATAAAGGCTCCGGCTGACCATGGCCGATTCCCACAAGGGAGGAGTGCCTTACTGTGCACGAAGCACATCGTAATCCCTTCACATCTGTGCCTGTCACCCAAGAATGGGTAATGAACTTCCTGCAACCTTCTGCGTCATCTCACACTGTCAGCCAGAGACTAGCAGCAACTGGGCTAGATAGTTACCATCAAATGTGTAGGCTGCCATTTGAGTGGTCCCATGGCCGGGAAGTATACAACAGATAATGATGAATGGCATAACTTTGTGTTCACTGATGAATCACAATTCTGCACTACCACAGATGACTATCATCAGCAAATATGGTGGCAACCTGACAAGAGGTCCCCATTCTTCAAATGTTTAGGAGAGGCACAGAGGAGAATAGATGGGGGGGGGGGGGGGGGGGGGGGGGGGGGGGGGAGGGACAGGTGGAAGAGGAAATTGAGCAATAGAAGATTGGACTAATGAATACCCAGGCAACACTAGGCATAGTGGTGTGTGCTGCCATATGGTATGAATTCAGGTCATATCCCTTTTCTTACCAGTAGATCTGTAATCTACAAATTAATGTTATTGTTCATGAGATCTAGTCTACAAGTAATAATCCACAACTTGCAAGTGGGTGTAATCAGTAACCTTTGCCTGCACTCACAAGTTCTCAGGTAATAGTTTGGTAAGATGATATCAAGTTCATTTTAACTAAATGTATTCTGCATTCCCTAATGAGCAAATGTTTTATATCACTGCATCAAGTAGTCATGGACCAGTGCGTAACATATTGTATCAAGGAAGTTCACCCACACCAGTGTTTGTGTAGTCAAGTATACCAGCAATTAATCCTTTATACCATGAACCTCAGGTTTTAGGCCTTGAGAACACAAAATCCTGCAAATTTTTAGTCTATTACCAACATAAAGTCTGTTTCTTCTGAAAATTTGAGTCTCTAGCAAACACAGGCTTTGTACAAACTGTGGCAATTGGAAAAATTTCTGTGTTGACAGTCTGCTGAAAAACAGAGCTCTCGTGCTGCATGAATGCCTCTACTGCCTCTTACACAGTGTGTTCTCCTACACAAAAACACTCAGCCTGGGAGGCGTGGGTGCACCACCTTATACGTGCTCTCCCCAAATCCACTTCTGTCTTGAACTGCCCTGTGTAAAATGTAGACATAGACATTTATGTAAATTTGACAATTATGACATCAAGGTTATTACAACAGTTCTTTCCTTCTTTCCGTGTCAGTCATTTTGAGACCTTAGTCAGTTCTACATATACTGTATCTATTTTAATCTCCAAAATGGTAAATTGATCAAACTTATATGAAACAAGACAAACCTGCCTTAATATTATTTGACTGCTTAAGGGCCCACATCATTTTGAAGTAGCTACTTATGCACTTTTTATTGATGCTGCAAACTTTACACATGTCCTGCAGACATCTATTTAAGGATCTAGGGATCCTCACAGTATATATATTCCCTTATGAAATTTGTTGATAATAATCCAACCCAATTCAAAAGTAATAGCAGTGTGCATACCTATAACACCAGGAGAAAGGATGATCTTCACTATGCAGGGTTAAATCTGACTTTGGCACAGAAAGGGGTAAATTATGCTGCCACAAAAGTCTTTGGGCACCTACCAAACAGCATCAAAAGCCTGACAGATAGCCAACTAACATTTAAAAATAAATTAAAAGAATTTCTAGATGACAACTCCTTCTACTCATTGGCTGAATTTTTAGATATAAACTAAGTAAAAAAAAAAAAAAAAAAAAAAAAAAAAAAAAAAAAAAAAAACTTAATCATTTGTGTCATGCAATATTTTGTGTAATGTAATTTCTTGTACAGACATCTTTTATTAACCTGACACGTTCCACATCATTACGAAGTGTCGTATTCATGATCTATGGAACAAGTATTAATCTAATCTAATCTTACCAGTTTTCAGTTAGTCAGTTTTCAGAATTGCCAATTCAATTAAATCTTTATTTTACCAAGAAATTTATCTTCTGTTTACAAAGGAAGAAGTTTACATAGGAAGATAGATAATGCAATACCTACATCATGTTGTCATCTTACATGTACATGCTTGCAATATTGCATTGTGGCTTAGTTTGTTTATTGCTTACTTTTAAATTGTTTTGTTGTGTCTGAAGTGCTTCATGAATGACTAAGATATTTTGTCTGAATGTAGCTGTTACCAGTAGCTAGTATTTGATACAGTGTGCACATTTTAGATTTACAGATGTAACAGGAATTAAAGTTTTGTTAATTAGTGTAATAATTTATTTACTTTCTATGCCATAACATTGTTAGTTTTCATCGTGGAGTGTTGATGAGCTCATCTAATCAATACAAATAAAAATGAGCACTCAAATTTTTCATAGCATTGATGTATCATACAAAACTTGAGTTTCATGGGATGCTACCACCAACAATCAAAGCTACATATTGGTTTTTCTGTAGACAGTGTGTACAGAACTCAGATTTCTCCTCCTCCTCCTCTCCTTCGAGAGAACCCAGCCCGGCACACTTGCAAATGCTGTTATAAAAATAACCATCTCTGGTTGCACTAAAGCTCCACCTTTTACCCTTTGGTGTAGCTCTATTGGCTGCCCATTCACTGTTTTTCTCATCCTGGCATCCTGTGCTTCTTGGCTCATGTTATGTCTTGCAGCTCAGGGTCTCTCTCTATGTACTGCCACTTTGTCATGTCATATGATCAATAATTAACAAAAAATTGTGCGTATCTTAAAATTTGTGGAGTAATTGTTACATTACAGTGGCTTGTGCTGCTTTGGTCAGAGCATAAAATAGTATCAGACAATATTAGATACCATTCATTATACACAGGGGGGCCAGAAACAGTGTGAAAAGATTTTAAGGGTGTTTCAGCATAGGTTGTGCTGCAAAATAATTGTTAAGAAACACAAGTTTGATATATTGCACCATTCGTGATTTAGTTAACATTGAAGTTAGCCAATCAGGTCATTGTGCGTGCAAATCAAAGCGATCTGCCAGAGGCCGTGAGCCAAAAGTGTTTTCTACTTTGCTACCATCCATTGTCCAATTTTCGCATCACTCTTTTTCAGTTTGAGGGAACCAAACCAAGAACACATTTGGCAACACTGTCTCTGGCAGGTTGCTTGAATTTGCACAGGAAATGACCTGACGGGCTAACTTCAATGCTTATGAAATCGGAAATGGTGCAACATATCATTTCCCCCCCCCCCCCCCCCCCCATTGCCAATTATTTCTCAATGCAGCCTACCCTGCAGTGCCCTTAAAAGCTTTTCAGACTTTTTCGGATCACCCTGTAAATGCTTTTAATATTTTAAATAATGAAAATAATAGCACCATTTATACATTAGAAATTAATGACAAAATCTGTAGCCATAAAGTCTTTGAATATTTCTTCTCAAGTGCATAACAAGATTCACAGTTTAATGCTAGGTTTGCATTCCAGTTAACTTTGACGAGGAGAAATATTTGATTTCCTCAGTTTCTGTGTCTGAAGGATTTGGTTGCCTTTTATCAGTGTAATTCATTACTTCTGTTTACTGATAAGTATTTTCTCTGTTTTGCTTATATTAATGTGAGAAATCTTGTCATGTAAATAAAATCTGTGTTTTTTTCCCCCTCAGTTGACCTGTTCACAGATTACAACTCCACCCCTAGTGCTCATTGGACTGGTACTGCGAAGTATCACATTTCCTACTCCTGCAGATCCAGGTGCCCATGTGCAAATTAGTGTGGGTGATAATTATGTTGCGTCACCACCCAAGATCAGCATTGTCCTTAACAAAGTGATTGCTGTACAAATGACAGACTGGTGGCACCCATGTTTCTCTCACACACACCCATTCCAGTCAATCTTGCATCCATGCTATGCAGACCCAGATGAATTACTGGGTTAAACACAAGTTTGTTTGAATACAATGTGTATGCATGGGTGTGACAACCCCCTTCAGTGTGTGAAAAACATGGAAGAAATTGGTCTGAATTCATTTGTACATGCCACAATTTGGGCAAAAAAAATGTTCACTCTGAAGGTACATAAATTCTGCGCATTTCTGTTACTCAGACAAATTAGCATGGGTGATAATTATATTGCATCATCACATCCATTTCAGTCAATGTTGCATCCACGTTGTGCACGTGAATTATTGGGTTAATTGCAAGTTTATTTGAATACAATATGTATGCAAAGATATGACACCTGGCTCCCACTCAATGTGTAGATAAAGTAATGAATAATGAGTGTGTGAAAGGCTTGGAACAAAATGATCTGAATTCATTTGCACGTGCAACAATTTGGGCACAAAAAGTGTTCATTCTGCAGGTACATAAATTATGCACATATTTGTTATACAGTCAAATTAGCGTGGGTGGTAATTATATTGCATCACCATTGAAGATCAGTATATCCTTAACAGCGTGATTACTGTACAAATGACAACTTGTCATCCATATTTTTCACATACATGTCCATTTCAGTCAATGTTGCATCCATGTTGTGCAGATCCAGATGAATTATTGAGTTAATCACAAGCCTCACACTCAGTGTGTAAATAAAGTAATGAATAATGATTATGTGAAAGGCTTGGAACAAAATGATCTGAATTCATTTGCACTTTCTACAATTGGTCACAAAAAATGTTCATCTTGCAGGTACTTAAAGTATGCACATATGTGTTACTCAGTCAAAGTAGTGTGGGTGATAATTATATTGCATCACCACTCAAGATCAGTATAGCCCTTAACGGAGTGATACTGTACAAATGACAGACTGGTCATCCATATTTTTCACATACACCTCAATTTCAGTCAATGTTGCACCCATGTTGTACAGACCCAGATGAATTATTGGGTTAATCACAAGCGTCACACTCAGTGTGTAGAGAAAGTAATGAATAATGATTATGTGAAAGGCTTGGAACAAAATGATCTGAATTAATTTGTACATGCCACAGTTTAGGCACAAAAAATGTTCATTCTGCAAGTACATAAATTATGCACATATGTGTTACTTAGTCAAGCCATCCCCCTCCCCTTCCCCCACCCACTCAGTGTGTAGATTAAGTAGTGAATAATGTGCATGTGAAAGGCTTGGAATAAAATGATCTGGATTCATTTGTACATAACACAATTTGGGCACCAAAAATGTTCATTCTGCAGGTACATAAATTCTGCACATATGTGTTACTCAGTCAAATTAGTGTGGGTGAAAAGTATATTGCATCACCATCCAGGATCAGTATAGTCCTTAACAAAGTGATTACTGTACAAATGACAGACTTGTCATCCATGTTTTTCACATACACATCCATTTGAGTCAATGTTGAACCCATGCTGTGCAGACCCAGATGAATTATTGGGTTAATCACACGTTTATGTGAATAAAATATGTGTGCAAAGGTGTGACACCTGGCTTCCCACTCAGTGTGTAGATAAAATAGTGAATAATAAGTGTATGTAAGGCATGGAACAAACTGATCTGAATTCATTTGTACATGCCACAGTTTAGGCACAAAACAATGTTCATTCTGCAGTTACATCAGTTCTGTGCATAAGTGTTATTCATTCGAGGCAGCTCCTCCTCTTCTCCCCACCTACTCAGTGTGTAGATTAAGTAGTGAATAATGTGCATGTGAAAGGCTTGGAATAAAATGATCTGGATTCATTTGTACATGCCACAATTTGGGCCCAAAAAAATGTTCATTCTGCAAGTATGCAAGTTCTGCGCATATATGTTACTCGGTCAAATTAGCGTGGGTGATAATTATATTGCATCACCACCCAGGATCAGTATAGTCCTTAACAAAGTGATTACTGTACAAATGACAGACTTGTCATCCATGTTTTTCACATACATATCGATTTCAGTCAATGTTTCACCCATGTTGTGCAAACCCATATGAATTTTTGTGTTGATTAAAAGTTTATGTGAATAAAATATGTATGAAAGGTGCGACACCTGGCTCCCCACTCATTGTGTAGATCAAATAGTGAATAATAAGTGTGTGTAAGGCATGGAACAAACTGATCTGAATTCATTTGTACATGCCACAATTTAGGCACAAAAAATTGTTCGATCTGCAGTTACATAAGTTCTGTGCATAAGTGTTATTCATTCAGCCCCCCCCCCCCTCCTCCATTCCCCCCACCCACTCAATGTATAGATAAAGCAGTGTATAATGTGCATGTGAAAGGCTTGGAACAAAATGATCTGGATTCATTTGTACATGCACAAAAAATGTTCATTCTGCAAGTACGCAAGTTCTGCACATATATGTTACTCAGTCAAATTAGCGTGGGTGATAATTATATTGCATCACCACCCAGGATCATTATATTCCTTAACAAAATGATTAGTGTACAAATGACAGACTTGTCATCCATGTTTTTCACATACATATCGATTTCAATCAATGTTGCACCCATGTTGTGCAAACCCATATGAACTTTTGTGTTAATCACAAGTTTACTTGAATGCAAATGCAATGTATATGCAAAGATGTGATAACTCTAAACTCTCCCCCCCCCTCCTCCTGCCACTCAGTGTGTAGATAAAGTAGTGAATAAAGAATGTGTGAAAGGCTTGGAACAAAATGATCTGAATTCATTGATATGTGCCACAATTTGGGCACAAAAAATGTTTATCCTACAGCTACATAAATTATGTATATATGTGTTGAATCTACAATCATCAGATGTAAATTATATTGGTATTTGCATCCTTTGAGTACTAAGTCTGTAAATTTTGATTGTTAAGGTATTGGAGAAAATTAAAGTAGTAGCTAGAGGTAGCAGCAGCGATTGTGTTAAATTCCATGTATGATTGTTTCAGGTAGTAAATGAATATATATCTGTAACAATTTGATTCTTTAAGACTTAATTATCCAAATGTTAAGTGTTGTATAACCATATGTATTACATATTTATTTGCAACAGGATGTTACAAAATCATGTAATAATTAATAAATTTGATGTGTAAATGTTGATGGTTGTCAGAAAATAAAGTTGTAATCCTTATGATCACATGTTGAGTTGTTGTTTGTGTTGTTCTAGGTGTGTAAGGTAAATGAAGTCACCATACTGAAGTAACCAAGCAGCCAAGTGCAAAAGTGTGCTGACAACAATGTTTAAACAATGATGTGTTTGAAGAGCAAAATCTACAGGGAATAATAAATTATTATGTTCATTTTTTCTATCCATTATCAGTGTACTGTTGTGGTAGAACTTTATTTAAGCAATAAAAGTGGATAGAAATGCGTACAAAGTGAAATGCACGATGTGCACATGGTCAGGAATACAGCGACACGGAGTAGCCAGTGGTGGTAAAACAACTAATAGAAATTTGCTGTTAGGTTGATATGGTGTGGCAACAATCACTAGCATAGCAATGAGTTAACTAATAATTGAAGACCTCATGTAGCAAAAGTTATATACATGGAGTGGACAAAAATATGGAAACACCAAAAATACATCACATTTCCATGCATAATATGGTGTAAGAAACCCGCTGTCATTCAAAACAGCTTCCAGTTTTCTTGGAATGGATGAATATGGATCCTGAATGGTTTTAAAGTGTGTGTTATATCAGTGGAACAAGACTTTCTGACAAAATGACATTTTTCCATTGCTCCATAGTCCAGGTTTCACAGCTTCAGCATCACACCTTTGTTATGGACATTTAAATCCCTAATGAGTGGTTTTAGAATTAGAGTTCACCTTGCAATTCCCAGTGTAAGGAGCTCCCTTAATGTTGTTTTGGTGCTGACAGGATCTGAGAGTGCAACATTCAGTTGTGCAGTGAATTTTCAGCTATTGTCCTCTTATTTTTCAGCACAATCCTCTTCAATGACCATCCATCACAAACACCCCATGCACACTATTATTCACATTGTGACTCAGAGGAAGACATTTTCTGCTTTCCCTGTATGCAGTATAAATGTTTGATATTGTGCCTCTCATAACATCAAACACTTCAGCTACGTTGGTTATGGAAGAACCCATCAAATGAGCACCAACAATTGTCAATGTTTGAATGCACTGAGCTCCAATAAATGCATACCCAACTACATGGAAAACTGTTCTGACTACAACCGACACTTGTAACATATTGACGACATTGCATAGGTGTCGCTCGTGGTAAAATAAAACAGTGCAACCTGTGGCATTAGCTAGTGTCAGCATTTAAGTTCAGCCATGCATTTCTCACTGTTTTCCATATTTTTGTGCAGCTCCTGCACACAGACTAGCGAATATGGTGAGTTGATTGTTCACAAGATATTAACGTAAACCCCTTAATACCTAAACAGATTTCTAGATGAAAGATAAAAATCAAAAATACTGGTGCTTTTGAGGTACTCTAAGCACTCAGGAGAATGCTGCACTTGTCAGAAGTGTTGGTAGATTCATGAAGAAACAGCATCCCTAGGCACTGGCATTCAAAAACAGTTAACCTTCACAGCACAACACAGCACTGGTATGATGTGAATTTGCAAAACTTGGAATTAAGGGGCTGAGGAGGAGCTCTGTGTGTTGTATTGATTATTTATAACCTTACGTATGTTGTTTGGATGGGAATGGCTGTCTGTGTGTTGTAGTCTGCATTGCTCAAAGCCACCTGGTGGACATGTCCCCCAGGATGAAGTGGGGCTATCAGAACTCTACATTGCGGTGGCAGTGCCTCACTCCCATCAACACAATTACCTTTTTTATTGATTTTGCTGTATTTTACCATGTGAACTCTACTCCAGTTAACTGACTATTAAAAGGCCTACTGTCAAGAATAATACGTTTTTTTAATAAGTGGGAACCGCAATTGCACTACACTGTTATTGTCACACAATTCACATCAGTTTCTCTGGTTAAAATATTTTAAAATGTTGGATTTCCTTTCTTTTTGCTCTCTGGTTATTATGTAAAAAGTAGCCAAGATCTTTTCTAATCTACAGAGAAAGTGATCAAACAGTTCAGGGATACGTTCTGTAAGTGATTGTTGGGGGCATTTGTTGTAACATACCATTAGTCCGGACACTCAAATTAGCTCCACAGTGGATCAGAAACAACAAGTCTCTTAGTGTGATTGTATTCAGAATAGATACTTTCAACTTGAATACCATTTACTGATTAATGAACCTCAAAATTTCCATTCTTCAGGACCATATACAGGGTGTCCCATTTATCTTGATCACCCTAAATAACTGCTTGTCCAGATGCAAATTACAAAATGTTTCAAGCAAATGTTCTTTAGCCATCAGAGGGACATTAATCAGCATGATTGCCTTCATTGTAGCTCTGTTTTTTACAAAGATATGAACAGCGGTATGACTTTTTTAAATGACACCCGGAATTTATATTTGATAATTTATTTCCTCTCCTAAAGACCTATTCAAAAATGTATCATAATGTAACATTCACTGAAACACAACATTATTAATTACATAACACAACATTGACATTGACACTCCCAGCACTTAGTGCAGGTACTTGGGGTAATGGAACTGGTCCATGTGCTGATGTTGACAGAGGACATATGTAAACATAAGTAGAATGCACACCCGATATTCCGTCAACCATTGTCAGTTGGAGTTCTGTGAGTAGAATATACACCAACGAAGAGAAGGTAGAAATGCTACTTATCTATGGGGAATGTGAAGTAGCAGAACAGTAATTGCAATACTGTTTTCTTATGTATGGGTACATTTAGTACGGTAGTTTAGTCCTTTTAAATATTATTGTGTAGAGTAGGCGTACAGTAAAGGCTGTCCTTCCAACAAATTGCATTGACATAATGTTTCTTTTATTGTTGTTGAAGGTAGGTGAAATGCTATGCAGGCAGCGGAATTGTACAGAGCGATAACCTGACAAGAACCCACTTTCCCAATGGATGTTTTCTAGTCTTGTTACGATGCTTCAGGAAACAGGAAGTTTCAACCCACGACAATGCAATCATCGTAACACTCTCACAGTTGAAGCTGCTGAAGTTTCTGTTCTTGCTTCCACGTGTGAGCACACGACAACTTGAACACGAGATTGGCATTTCTAAAACCAGTGTACATTGTATTCTTACATGTCACTAGTTCAATCTGTACCATGTACACCTGCATCAAAAATTGTATGGGAATGATTTCCAGAATCGTGTTCAGTTCAATTCTTGCCAATCCGAACTACTACTCCAAGGTCCTATTTACCAATGAATGTTCCTTCTCAAACAAAGCACAGGTAAATACAAGGAACATGCATTATTGGTCCAGCGACAACCCATAATGGCTTAGACAGGTGGAACATCAGCGTCAATGGAGAGTTAACGTCTGATGTGGGATGCTTGGTACTAAAATTATTGGCCATTATTTCATCAATGGTAGTCTAAATGGCACAGAGCATGCCTACTTCCTCAGATGAATTCTTCCTCCTCTTCTGGATGAAGTGCCGTTAAGAACCAGAATGCTTATGTGGTATCAACACAATGGATGTCCAGCACATAATGTCTTGTGGGCACATTGTGTTCTGAACTGAAGGTATCGTGCCAGATGGATTGGTCAAGGAAGAACAGTTACTTGGCTTGCTAGATCCCCTGATTTAAATCCTCTGGACTTTTTTCTTTTGGGATGCATTAAAGACATTGTCTATCGCAATATTCCAACAACTCCAGAGGACATGCAGGAACGTATCGTGCTTGCTCGTAATTCTCTTCAGCAGGCAACACTGGAAACAGTAAATAATTCTTTCATTCAATGAGTGCACCAGTGTATCGGTGTCCAGGGTTACCACTCTGAGCACCTTTGAATGTTCTACTCCTGGACAATGGTACAGGAAAGTCAATTTTGTTACATTTTTATTTGGTTTTCATTTTTTTTTCTGACAACTCCAGCAAGTGGAAGAGTTTGTGATCCTGGGCTCAATGTCAATGTTGTGTTATGTAATTAATAACGTTGTGTTTTAGTGAATGGTACACTGTGATACATTTTTGAATAGGTCTTTAGGAGAGGAAATGAATTACCAAATAAAAAATACAGAGTGCCATTTAAAAAAGTCATACCACTGTTCATATCTTTCCCTTCATTGTAGCTTTGTTTTTTTTACAATCATGCTGACTGATGTCCCCCTGACGGCTAAAGAACATTTACTTGAAATATTTTGTAATCTGCATCTGGACAAACAGTTATTTAGGGTGGTCAAGATAAATGGGACACCCTGTGTAGTTAAAAATGGTTATGCTTGAATTTGCAATTTAAGTGATGGAGATGGAAGCAGATACTATGAAATAACAAGAGTGGTTCTTAAATTGGATCTAGCCCAAAAGTGGCTATTTATTTCTCAAAAATTTCTACATGTGCATAGTAGTTGACTGAGCTTTGCAAATTCTTGGTGAGGAAGGGGGAATTGAAGAAATGTTCCCAATTCAGTACCATTTAAAGTTCCAAATGTTATTGGCTACTCTGTTGTATATCTTGTATCAGCAGTGCTTCCAGTTACTTAAAATGGTGAACAGGGCTTTAGTTAACAACTTGTTGCAATGGATGGGTGTTTAAGTTCGTATGAACATTAGAACTACTGTAGCTGCTACTTGATATGACTAGTTTCACAACAGCAGTCGTATTTATTTATTTATTCCTTCCTTCCTTTCTTTCTTTCTTTTCTTGTGGCCAGGCTTCAGAGACTGCATGACATTTGTTACATGTACTAACATATAGATAACTCATCAGTAACCCAGGAGACTTAGATGCTCTGGCACACAACTGACACAGGAATAACTTGTCAATGTACAATTATATGAAACATTTGAATGACGATATAGAACATACGAGAAAAATACAAATGAAATGGTATAAACAAATCACCTTAATATCTACATCTACAGCTACATTTGCATGGTTACTCTGCAATTCACATGTAAGTGCCTGGCAGAGGGTTTGTCGAACCATTTTCATACTACTTCTCTACAATTCCACGCTCGAGCGGCGCGTAGGAAAAAGGAACACCTAAATCTTTCCATTCGAGCTCTGATTTCTCTTATTTTATTATGATGATCATTTCTTCCTACATAGGTGGGTGTCAATAAAACATTTTCCCATTCGGAAGAGAAAGTTGATTGAAATTTTGTAAATAGATCTCACTGCAAAGAAAACTGCCTATGTTTCAGTGACTGCCACCCCAACTCACGTATCATGTCAGTGACACTCTCACCCCTATTGCGCGATGCAGTAATCATCTTTCATGAAGGTCATTAACAAATTATAGAAACTTTGGTGTCCATTGCAGAAGATACAGAACAGGCAAGAGAAGCTAGAGACGAAGTCATTGGCCTGTCCATCAAAATGGAAAAACTAGAATTTATAATGGTAACAGAAATTTGGAGCTCCATATTGGAAAGAATAGAAAAAACAAGTAATTATCTTCAGAAAGAAATAATAACACTGCACATTGTAACTAATTTGTTTGCTTCACTTGACGATTTTATCATTGACTTTGGGGATAAATTTGATGACTGAATTGTCCGCCAAAGGAAGAAACCCAGAATCTGATAATAAGGACTTATCTCAAAGAATAAAACTTAGAAGCCCATGCCAGAGTTTGTTTTGTGGCTCTGCACAGTCAGTCCAACTGAATGGAAAAGAGAAATTCAAAGTAAAAACCTTTCTTCCCATAACTGATACCCTGGACGTTCATCTAAAACAGTGATTAAGTTCATATGAGAACATTAATCAAAGTTTTGGTTTATTTTTTCGCTTGAAAACTCTGAATTCCTAAGAGCTGAGGTAAAGTTGCATTTAACAGAATACTTGAAAATTGTTCATAGTAAATATGGGGGAACTAATAGTATATTGGAAATATATCACCTTTTGAAAGAAAGCAAAATTGAAGACGTTTCCAAATGTATAAATAGCATTGAGAATCTTTTTAAGCATGATGGTAACCAACTGCAGTGTGGATTGCTGCTGCTCCAAATTGAATAGAATAAAAAAAATGAAGAAGTAGTTTCATGGTTCAAGAGAGATTAACCAGTTTATCAACGATGTCCATAGAATATGATATGCTCAAAAATATAGATTTCGGAGAAGTGATTAATGATTGTGCCCATCTCAAATCTAGAATGGTACCGCTTCAGTCAACATAGATTTTTAAGCACTAACCTGTGAATGCTAAAAGAGTTACTTTTGTGGATTGTTATATTATCTGTTCATTTCATTTGACTGTAAAGAAATAAAAATATATCTAAAACCTGGCATATCTACTTTCTTCGGCTTTTCTAACAAAATAGTGCTCTGTCAAGGTCAATAGGGACACCCAATATCCTAATGTTCCCAGGGCCTCCAATAGGTTAAAGACTGCCTGCTGGAACTTCAAACTATGCAAAACATCCCTAGTAGTAAGAATTCTGACTGTCGGAATTAATCTTGTTGCCATTGGTATAGCGTCACTGTATTTTGTATTTTCCTTTGCTGTAGTGGTCTGACATTGTAGAGAGAGAGAGAGAGAGAGAGAGAGAGAGAGAGAGAGAGAGAGAGAGAGAGAGAGGCAAGGAATGATGACTAGCAATAGTCATAGTTTTACTCTTGGAAAATATATAATGAAAGACACCTCTACCAATTCTCAGAGCCATCTAAAACGCAAGCTGTGAGTAACTGATGACATAGACCCATCAATTGACGAGGTAATCAAAGTTTCACAAAGTGCGACCTCCTTCCTTCCGTTGGGGGCTATATTTCTGAAAAACTCAGAAACTTTATTTGCAAATGCCTTCAGTCTCTATCAGAAATGCACATGTAGAAAGTAGTTTTTAATATGCAAATGGAATCGTGAACTGAACATATAATAAAAGGGGTTTCTTCATTAACTGCCAGCGAGTCCTTGTGCATTGCAGGTCGATATATGAGGTCTGCTCAGAAAATTCCTTAACTTTGTCCACAAAATTTTACTACACTTACATTGTACTATTGGGTATGGTCTCCTTTGAAATATTCTTCTATACAATTGACACACCACTCCCAACACCATTTTCACATCTGGAAGCAGTCTTGGTACACCTCTTTCTCGATCGCGCGAAGTGCCGTCTGTGAATTTTCTATCTTGTCTGTTGATGCAAATCTTCATCCTTTCAATGGGGTTTTCAACTTTGAAAATAAAGAAAAGTCCTCTGGGCCAGGTCTGGAGAGTATGGAGGATGAGGCAGCGTAATGATTTTGTTTTTTGTGCTCTAGTCGGGCATGACTCATGAGTCATGGGACAAACTTGGCACCAACATGATGCACTCCAAGATGCTGTGTCAGGATTTCATGGCATGATTCAACTCAAATGTTACATGATTCTGCAAACTATTGAACAATTAACAACAATTACAGAGTATGGCATAAGGAATATGGTCAAGAGGGACAACTAAAATGAGAAACGGTCACGACAGCTAGTCATAATGAAGAGCAGTGCCACATTCTCGACAAATTCCCAGGAATTTCTTGTATGTCCAAGGCTAAGGCAACAGTTCAGCATAACACACAGCATTTCATACACACTATGCCAGAACAACTGGTGGTGGTTAAACCACACCACATCACACCCGAGAAGTTTATAGCAGCAGGAAAGGATATAAGCAGATAAATGATGGGTTGATGAGGTCTTTGTAAAGTCTGTGGGCTTTGTCATTGCATGTGGTACAGAAATGTGAATGCTTATGGAAGCTGTACAGTGAGTACCAGGTATTAAATTCAAGGACAATTGTGGATCAGTACCCTATACCACATGTTATGGACATATACAATTCAATGGTGGGCACCACAATCTTCTCCATTATTGGTTGCACTCACACGTACTCACATGTCACCGCCTGATGTGATCAAGACAGCAATCGCCACACCCTTCAGGTTATTTGAATATTGTTATATGCCATACCACTTGAAAACCACTGCCCCAATATGGCAGCATTTCATTCCCCAGGTGCTCCTTGGACTTGAATGTTTATTCTCTTATATGGATGACATTCTAGTCTTTTCATAATCATGAGAGGAACATTAAAAACTTCTATGGCAAGTTTTTATGAACCTACAGGATGTCGGTGTTATATTCAGCAAAGACGATGTGTTTTTGGCCAGGCCAGAGTTAAATTACTCGGTTTCAAAGTTTCGGTTGCAGGGCTCCCACCAGTTGGGGAATGCGTTATGACCATTCAGAATGTTCCCAGGTCAAAACCATTCAGATACCTAAGAAGATTCCTCAGATTGCTACATTATTGTCGGTGGCACTTGCCCTTAGCTGCGATATTACTGACACCATTAACAAAACTGCTAAACGGAAAACACACAGCAGTCTCCAGAACAAGTGGTAGTGTTCAAGGAAGTGAAGAAATGTGCTGCATGGGTGGTTCTGCTGGTGCATCTGTGGCTTAAGGTGCTGACAACTCTCTTGGTTGACGCAAGTCCAGGGGCCATGGTGGTAGTACTCCAGCAATTTGTTTAGGGTGCTTTGCAACATTTAGCGTTCTTTTCTCAACTAGTCACAGATGTGCAAAGCTGTATGCAGCATACACAGTAGTCTGACACTTCAGAGATTTGTTCAAAGGAAGAAACATCACAATTTATATGGATCACACACAATTAAGGGCCACATTATTCTATGAATTACTTCGCCTGTGTGGTTGCACCCACATTTATAAAACGGGCTACCACTCATGCAGCAACAGAATGGTGGAAAGATTCCACCACACTGGTAGTTGGTTTATGGCAATGCATTACATGTACCAGCCAAATTGATCTTTGACAAGCCGTCAGATACTCCTCCAACACCCCAAATGTCTGAGTTTGGAAGACATTTCTGTGCAACTATTGGCCTCTTTCTACTGCTGCTCCCAAGCCTCATGGTGTCAAACCCACTTCTGTCCACAGCGATCAGTTCAGATCATCCAGTGGGTCCACACACCTCCAAGATTTACTGGAAAGAATGCAAAGAGGTGATGTCAGTTGAATGGCGTAAACCAGCTCATCTGGAAATGGAGATGAAGGCAAAGTGGGCCCCACCCCCACACCTCCAGCAGTCTGCATGCCACCAACAGTTGACGTGGGTAACATCAGTTCAAACATCAGGATGGGACTCAGCAGCCAGGCATGCAGGAATTCCTGCCAACAATGACACAAGCTGCACATGTAACCAAACACCAGTTCCTTAACATTCCTGGATCTCTGGCTTTTTGTTTTACAAAAGAAAAAAGGGGGGTAGCTGGTGTAGTGACCTAGTGATTGACAAATAACAAGTGACTACAAGAGTTAGGTGTAGTGTATCTCTTATATAAGTTCTTTGTTTTCATGTCTGGTGCTTTTGAATGTTGTACAGTTGAATATTCATTTATATGTTGGTGTTTATTAAAGGAGTGTTCTCTACATTTGTGCCTGCCTGCTGGATCTACTTCTCCACCTAGCATTTGTGGCAATTCTGCTCCTCCTCCCTCCCTTCCCCAAACCCTTCCCCCCCCTCCCCCCCCCCCCCCCCCAAAAAAAAAATCATCTCTTTACATGGGACTGTTAAAGTGTTGCAAAGTGGGCCACACATCTTCAAGATTTGCTGGAACGAACGTGCCATTATCCCATTCTTGGAAGAACACCCAATTGATCAGCGACACCAGTGGAGATGGCCTGGTGAGCCATGGAGGGGGTAGCAGCAATGGCTGGGAAAGGGGCTAAGAGAGCTGGCTGTGACAGGACTGGTGACAACTGCAGAAGTGGCTGTGTAGACAGGTGTGTGGGTGCGTGGAGGGATGGTGTGGCCAGCCACCAGTATAGCTGTGAAGCCTACAACGATGACAGAAATGGTCTCACAAGGACCAGCTGCAATAGGGCCAGCTATGACTGCAGGGCTGGCTGTGACATGGCCAGTGAGAGAGCAGGTGTCGTCATTGATGGAGCTCAAGGACTGGACACAATGAAGCTGATGAGAAGATGATCATCATGTGTGAGGTCTGGGCCCGTACCAGACGGACATACATCAGAAAAGTCTGTGAACAAGAACAAAGTGCTCCACGGCATGACAACATGGCAAACAAGAGTGATGGAAGGCAGTCCAGCATGCAACACACAAATATGCATACGTGTGTCCAAATGCTGGTGATGATCATGCCGGAACACTGTAAGAAAGACGGTAGAACCTGAATGAGCTGATAAATGCCCTGTAACAGGTCCAGAGTCACCTGACCCCAGAATGGAAAGGCCTACAGCAATTATGGTTCTGGTGACCAATTGGAAATTGTAATGATCAATGACGACAGTGAATGGTTTGACAAATAAATATGGCCCAGACAACTGCAAGACACTCTTTCTCAATTGTAGAGTAGTTAATCTTGGACTTGGAGAGTACTTTGGGAACATAAGGTATCACATTTTCAGCACATTCCTTAATATGCTGTAGAACTGCCTCTGTGCCAAATGTGCAAGCATCTGTGTGAAGTTCTGTATCGGCATTCTCATCACACAGTGCTAAAACTGGAGATGTTAGAGCCTTGTTACGGACATGGAAAATCTTTCTTGTGCCACATTCTTGGAAAATTTGGCGTCTTCCTGCTGTAGTTCATGAGATGGACTTGCCTTGGTACTTTAGTCCTATATGAATTGCCATTAATATGAGCACATTCTGAAAAAGACATCTCCTGTCACGAATGTTCCGAGAACTCAGAAAATCTGCGATTGCACTTATTTTCCCTGGTTAAGGATGGACTCCATCGCCATTAACTAGGTGCCCCAAAATTTTTATTTCCTGGGTGGCAGAAAGGCACTTTTTCAGATTCATGTGAGACCTGCAGTCTGAACACATTTCAAAACAGTTGTCAGGCAGCTTAATGTATCTCAATGTTTTGGAAAAAGCCACAATGTCATCCAGGTAGCAAAAACATGTCACCCATTTAAGGTGTCAAAGCATGTTGTCCACCATATGCTAGAAAATCATTACAATGTTACATAGTCCAAATGGCATAACTTTGAACTCGTAGAGACCATCAGCTCTGATGAAGGCAGTATGTACCAGCCAGCCTCGTCAACCTTGATTTGCCAGCATACTATCTGCATGTCCATATTTGAAAAATAGTTTGCTCTTTTCAGGCAGTCTAGGATATCATCAACACGCAGCAATAGGTAAACATCTGTTTTCACAATTTCATACAATTGTCAGTAGTCAATGCAGAAATCTATGTGCCACCCTCCTCCTTCACAAGAACAACAGAAAAGGACTAAGGATTTTCTGAAGGTCCAGTGATGCCCTTTTGCAGCATCTTCTCCACTTCCTTCCTGATTATCTGTTGTTCAGCTGGTGATATCCTATACTGGCTAATTGATGGATGCTCCCCACTGTTGATATGGTGTTTTATTATGGGCCACTTGCTCTGTCTTTTCTCCATTCCAGATTTGAAAGCCTCTGAAAATTAATGCAGGACGGCTGTTACTTGCCAGCATTGTCCCTCGATCAGCCCAGATCCTGTTGGCAGTTTCATAGTTCTGCCTTTCCTGGACTGGTTCGACTGTCCCTATGAGACATCCCATTGACCAAAGTGGGATAAGAACGTCTTCAACAGCAAACAACTATCCAGAGCAATTTTTGTCACATGTGCTTGTTGGAATATCTTCACCAATCTCGAGGTTTGATCTTACACAGTCTATGACTGCTTGTTATACATGCAAGAAATCCTATCCAAGGATAACATCGTGACTACATTCTGTTAAAATGGCAGATTTCTGTCATTGATCTTGTGTTACATGGTTCTGTCGGATGGACTTATTTCCCATTTTCAGACTTCAGCTCAATCACTTTTGTGTTGTGGACCACAGTCTTCTTTAGCTGGTGACAATAAGCATTTGAAATTACAAAAAAAGAAGCCCGTGAGTCAACTAGTTTCAATTTTCATGAGTGGAGGCCTCACCTCCAAAGATGGTCACCTCACTTAGTTTTCCTGAAATCAGCAGCTAGGCGAGCAGCTGTTACCTCTTAATATAATAACAAGGGGGAATGGCTAAGGCATGCTGGAGAGCAACCTCATTCAGGGCACAGCTATATACTTTGGCCAGTAGGTTGACTAAAATCTCTCCAGCTGAGTGGCTTGAATGAGATAGTTGTGATAATGGTTTATGTTCTGACGTATAATAGGGGTCGAACACTGTCTTTTTTCTCTGCAGTTGCACATAAAGTTTCCAGAGTGTCCATGGTGAAATCAGAGTGGTGTTTTGACCTGTGTCTTCCAAATACCTGTTCTTCTGTGGGGCATTTTACTTGATGGAAGAGGTGTTGTACCTGTGTAGGTCGGATGGTGCTTTGTCATTTGACAGTGGCGGCATAATTCTGAGTCAACCGAGACCATTCTTCAGTTCACATTTGACTAATGGTGGAGATTGGTGCCAAAGATTGATAGACCTCTTCTTTGCCATCCTATATTACCTCCTATGGAATAGGATCAGTATTCTACATCTACATCTACTCCACAAGCCACCATGCAATGCATGGCGGAGGGTACCTTGTACCGGTACTAGTCATTTTCTTTCCTATTGCACTCACAAATAGATCGAGTGAGAAACGACTGTCTATATGATTTCATGCGAGCCCCAATATCTCGTTTCTTATCTTCATGGTCCTTACGGGAAATGTACATTGGCAGCCTTAGAGTTGTTCTGTAGGGGCTTCAAATGCTGGTTCTTTAAATTTTCTCAATAGTTTTCCTCTAAAAGAAAGTTGTCCTCCCTCCAGAAATTCTCATTTGAGTTCCCAATGCATGTTTTTCAAACCTACAAGTAACAAATTTAGCAGCCTGCATCTGAATTGTTTGGATGTCTTCCTTTGACCTGACCTTGTGTGGACTCCAAACACTCAAGCAGTATTCAAGAATAGGTCACACTAGTGTCCTATATGTAGTCTCCTTTACAAATGAACAAATGAAAAAACATCTTTTATATACTTAATCAAAGTTGTATGTGCAATTTTAATGTGAGATTGTGTATAATACTACTATGTATTTTCCGATGAAATCCATGCATTTTAAATTGTCTTAGGATAAATAAACTACTACTACTACCACTCCTACTACTACTATTATTTGGAAACAAATAAGTCACCAGGTCTGGAGGGAATCCCAGTTCGGTTTTACAAAGAGTACACCATGACACTGACCATTTATATAGCTTGCATTTATCACCAATCTCTCACCAGTCGCAATGTCCTTAGCGACTGGAAAAAAGCACAGGTGACTCCTGTATATAAGAAGGGCAAAAGAACGGCTCTGCAGAATTACAGAGCAATACCTTAACATCGGTTTGCTGCAGAATTCTTAAACATATTCTCAGTTCGAATACAATAAATTTTGTTGAGACGCAAAAGCTTCTGTCCATGAATCAGCATGGTTTTAGAAAGCATCACTCGTGCAAAACTCGTCTTGCCCTTTTATCATATGATATACTGCGAACTATAGATGAGGCGCAACAGATAGATTTGGTATTTCTAGATTTTCAAAAAGGCATTTAACATGGCGCCTTATAGCTAACAAAGGCACGCATGTATAGAATAGGTTTTCAAATATATGAATGGCTCAGTGACTTCTTAAGCAACAGACTCCAGTACACTCTCCTCGAGCGCAAGTGTTCATCAGAGATAGGGGTATTGTCTGGAGTGCCCCTGGGAAGTGTACAGGACCACTGTTATTTTCTGCATACATAAATGACATGGTGGAAAGAGTGGGCAGTAATCTGCAGTTGTTTGCTGATGATACTGTATTGTACGGGAAGGCGTCGAAACTGAGTGACTGTAGGAGGATGCAAGATGACTTGGGCAAAATTTCTATTTTGTTTGATGAATGGCAGCTAGTTCTAAATGTAGAAAAATGTAAGTTAATATGGATAAGTAGAAAAAACAAACCAGAAATATTCTGCTACACCATTAGTAGTGTCCTGCGTGACAGTAACATCATTTAAATATCTGAGCATAACACTGTAAAGCAATATGAAATATAAGAGGAATGTAAGGATTGTGGTGTGGAAGGCAAATGATTGACTTCTATTTATGGGGAAATACTTAGTCGAGATTTAAATAAAAACACAAACTAGTTGCAACACTTTTGTTAAAACACTAAGTCGGGCCATAGCAAATATTTGCCTGAAAATACTATTGACATTGACTATGGCATATAGTGTCAACATAGAACATGAACATAATTATTTGCTACTAGGTTGATGAAGGGATTCGTTTAACTGTAATAGCAGCTGGTTGTTAAAAAGATGAATATTGCTTCATTAAATGTAGACAACTTTTTTATTTCTTTTATATGTGCTGGAAATATACCAATAGTTTCTAATTTATAGTAGAATATTATGTTGGACAGTATGAAATGTCTTTGAGAAGTCCAAATTTATTCCTATTGCACTGTTGTGCCTGTCTAGTCTCATTATGATATTTTCAATTAAGTGGGTAGTAACTGATTCTGTACTCAATCCTTGTGAAAACCGTGTTGGTTTGCAGACAAGAAATTGAATTTTTCAAAGAAATTTGCAAACCCTATGTTCATGACTGTCTCTGTTACTTTTGAAAATACATATAACAAACTTATGTCTATAATTTCTCACTTCATATATATTGCCCTTTTTATACAGTTGAAGCAAAGCAAGCGCTGTATCATGTATAAGATACAGAGGCGAGCGAGTGCACGGGACTTACCCTAGTTCACTGCTAGTAGCGTCACGTCATCGTAACGCGCCTGCATATAGTATTGCACCACATTTAACATAAAAGTAAAAATTAAGATTTGTGTGTAAAACTTTGTTAAAGTATAGTTCTATGTAATAATGTTTCAGGTAACAAATCTTAATGTTATAAAATTAGTAGTTTACGTAAAATTCACGTTTTGAAAGAAAAATAGGAGGCGCTAAATAATGACGCTAGGAAGCCAAAATTTGGTGAGAAGGTGCAGTAAGAAGTCATTAATGAGTGGTGCTGGTTTCCAAAACCATAAAACTAAAATTGACTCCAGAATCCGCGTTTTTCGGAAAAATCAGAGGCGCGAAATAATAGAGCTACAATATTGAAAATTGGTAGGATGCTTCAGTTCACCCTAATAATAATAATGGAAATACCACAATCAGTTACTTCTTCTAGTTTTTTAGTAATTTAGTAAAAACTACTTTTGTGAGTAAAATGTACATAAGCATTATAGATTAAGTACTTTAAATTTTAATGATAAAACAAATTCTTTAAGACCAATGATCAGATAGGACAATTAACAAAGCTACACCAAGTTTTAGTCTTGTAGCATAATTAACAGCTGATACAAGTCTTGATAAAGCTATGGTTCAGAGGTAACAATCTACCGTTAGTTCCATTGTAAAAATTCTAGAGAGTAAAGTTTTAATTTTAGCGGGCTGAGATTTTCTACGTGCTTCTGTACTGCTCAGATGTATGTATACAAAAATTGAGAAGTTTGTAAAGCTATTATTAAATGTGATATTTAAGATTATGTGCCTGAGATAGCGATCATTTGGAGGCTGCAGGCATCTGCATAGGAACGGAAAGAACAGATGCTCTCTTGGCGGTACGCGCCGGAGCTATATAAAAAGAGCGGCAGAGGCAGTAGGAAGCTCACTCCGCATTAGACCAACGCCTAGTCCACGCGAGCTTAACGTCCGATCGCGCCTCGCCTCGGGTGACGTCATAGCGGGCTGTGACATGCGCGTACTTAGCAATGTAAACGGACATTGAAAATCGCGAGGACTGTACACCGTCCTGGATCGTTTAGACTTCGGTAACAAACTGTTATTGTGCCGTCCGTGTGAAGTATAATTCCGCGTGGCAAGTGGTGACTAACTCCACTTTTAAGGCGAGCATTAATCTTTTTTTTTTAACATTATTGCGAACTATTAATAGAGCACCGTTAGTTAGAGTAATGAACTATTCGGGAGGAACTTGCTGTAGAAGTCGCCTCTGAACTATTAAACGATTGGCTGAATTAACAATATTTAATGTCTTTAGCATTTTCAGAAGTTTCGAGTAAATTGTGTGAGCCTTTAAGATAATAAAATCTTGTTTGGAACTTTAAATTTTATTGAAGCAGCCCTAATCCCGTGAAGAACTATGGATATTTTTCGTTTAGCTGGGCTGTACAGGAATGTGGCCGTGCAGACTGGGAACTAAGGTCAGTAAGTTTCCCTTCGCTTTCTGACTGGCCACCAAATTAGTTGCCAGGCTCGCGTGATTTAAGGTGGCAATGTTCAACTTTCATTCAACATTAAACAACGACTTCTTCGCCGTCCCACATATGTTGCATCGGCAATAGTCTGTTACGTGAAATGAACATTCAAACAACTCATTCGACAACTTCTTCGCCGCCCCACACAGTGGTTTTATTTTTGAAATTTTTAATCTTTGAGGAAACACTCTTTGTGATAATGATATATTTATGATGTGTGAGAGTGCTTCTGCTATGACAGTAGCACATTTTATTATGATTGAACCAGGTAATTTGTCAGTCTCTGGAGACATCTTATTCTTCAGGGTTTCTGTTATTCTTAGAACTTCTGATTTATTTGATACTTTATTCTTTTGGAACAGAGGTTTTACTCAGGTTGACTGAAGTATTTATGAAGTAGTCATTTATGTAATTTGCTAGAGTAAGATTCAAGGGCGTACTAGTCTCAGGAAACAAGGACTCGAGACAACACACAGCACTTCTTATTAAATAAAGTAGTAAACCAGTGAAAAACTGGTTTTAATAAACATTTTAAATACAAAAATGCACTTGTACAATCCAAGAAAACATGCTGCCCCCCCCCCCCCCCCCCAGCCCCTCGCGGGGTACGCCCATGGTAAGATTTCTGAGTGACTCACCTTGATCATTTTTTAAAACCTTGTCATCTTGATCTTTAACATTTGTGTTTCTTCCTTTTTTTTTTACAATAATTCCATATTGCTTCTGATGAGTTTGCTGACACTAAAATTACTTTGTCAATGTCCATTGTTTTACCTTTTTTTAATGACCTTCATGTATATGTTCTTATAAATCTTAACATATTGTGTGAATTGTTTATCCTTGTCTTCTTTGTGATTTGACTGGAACGTTTTAGAATTTTGCTAGCTACTCTGATCACAGGTGATATCCACTGGCTACTGTTCCTTGGCATGACACTGATTTTTGTAAGCTTTTTTTTTGGAAAACACATTTCAGATATGGACATGAAATTAATAGAAAAAGTGTTGTATGAGTCATCAGTGGTTGTTTTTGGAAATACATTTTCCCAGATTCCCTTTGTTAACATCTGAATAAAAGTATTCACTTTCTCTGTGAAGAAGTGTTTTATGTCCCTGAATATATTTTATTACCTTTGGTATTGAATACATGTGATGAGTGTGTTGTGATCTGGAAGACCTAAATCTATATTTAGCACCTCAGTGAAACCATTTTCCATACTTGTGAAGATACTATATGATAGGGAAGATTAGAACTCACTTATTATACTGGCTCCATAAAGAGTTGTTTCATGTGAAAGACATTTAGGATACTCAGAAGCTATCTCTCTTCTTCACTTTTAATTAACATGTTAATGTTAAAATTACCACATAAAAATAATTTCACTTTATTATTATATAAAGTGCTTAATACAGTGTCCAACTTAAAGAAAAAAGTTTTATCACCCATTGGTGATCTACATATTGATGTGACATTTATTTTTGTACTCTTCTCCTCAGTTTCTATCTCTATGGCACATGATTCAAAATGTTTCTCAGTGTCTAGATGGACCACTTCTGTTTTTGCCTTAAACTGTAATCCTGTTCTTGTATGAATGCATACTCCACCATTTTTATGTACACTGCGGCAGTAATGAGATGCTAATTTAAATTTCCTTACATTTATAATACTTAATTCATCTTCCTTGCACAAATGATCAGATAAACAAATGCATGAGTCATCAGCAAAATTAGTTAAAGCTACTTCTAAATCTAATTTTGTTCTTGATGCACTGTATGTTTTTGACACATTATCCAGAATATTTTGCAAGTATTTTGTTTTTGGCATTATCTGATAATTTAGTGCTTTTTGTCCTGGTGTTTGTCACTTATCTGCAAGTTTTCAGATTGATTTTTCACAATCCTTTCCTTTTCTCAGTTTGAAACCATAAAAAATCCTCACAAAGTGGAGTAGATGTACATCACCTTTGGCTCCTCCTTAGGCAGTATTGTGCTCCTACAATGGCTGTTGCTGCTCTTGGTGCTGATGCAGATGTGAGCCTTTGAATGGTAGCTGTCTTTCCGTCTTTTACTGATGCTGCTGGTACTGCTGATGTTGCAACATCTGTTGCTGCTGCTTCTGTTGGTGGTGTTACTGGTGGTAACTTCAGTTGACTCTGAGCACTATGGGACTTAACATCTGAGGTCATAAGTCCCCTAGAACCTAGAACTACTTAAACCTAACTAACCTAAGGACGTCACACACATCCATGCCTGAGGCAGGACTCAAACCTGTGACCGTAGTGGTCGTGTGGTTCCAGACTGAAGCGTCTAGAACCGCTCCACCACAGCAGCCGGCTAACTTCAGCTGTATCAGCTGCACCTGGCATTTGTTATGTTACTGGTATTGATACTGTTTTGCTGCAGATGCTTGTTTGTGCCTCTTGGTTTCTTTTAATAATTTCTGCATCACAGTTTGCTTTCCTAGGCCATTCAGGTAAAGGCCATGTGAAGTGTGAAATCTACATCTACATTTATACTTAGCAAGCCACCCAACGGTGTGTGACGGAGGGCACTTTATGTGTCACTGTCATTACCTCCCTCTTCTGTTCCAGTCGCGTATGGTTCGTGGGAAGAACGACTGCTGAAAGACTCCGTGCGCACTCGAATCTATCTAATTTACATTCTTGATCTCCTCGGGAGGTATAAGTAGGGGAAGCAATATATTCGATACCTCATCCAGAAACACACAATCTCAAAACTTGGCGAGCAAGCTACACTGCGATGCAGAGCGCCTCTCTTGCAGAGTCTGCCACTTGAGTTTGCTAAACATCTCCGTAACGCTATCACGCTTACCAAATAACCCTGTGAAGAAACGCGCTCTTTGGATCTTCTCTATCTCCTCCCTCAACCTGATCTGGTACGGATCCCACACTCAAGTATAGGTCGAACGAGTGTTTTGGAAGCCACCTCCTTTTTTGATGGACTACATTTTCTAAGGACTCTTCCAATGAATCTCAACCTGGTTCCCGCCTTACCAACAATTAATTTTATATGATCATTCCACTTCAAATTGTTCCACACGAATACTCCCAGATATTTTACAGAAGTAACTGCTACCAGTGTTTGTTCCGCTATCATATAATCATACAATAAAGGATCCTTCTTTCTATGTATTCGCAATACATTACATTTGTCTATGTTAAGGGTCAGTTGCCACTCCCTGCACCAAGTGCCTATCCGCTGCAAATCCTGCTGCATTTAGCTACAATTTTCTAATGCTGCAACTTCTCTGTATACTACAGCATCATCCACGAAAAGCCGCATGGAACTTCCGACACTATCTACTAGCTCATTTATATACACTCCTGGAAATGGAAAAAAGAACACATTGACACCGGTGTGTCAGACCCACCATACTTGCTCCAGACACTGCGAGAGGGCTGTACAAGCAATGATCACACGCACGGCACAGCGGACACACCAGGAACCGCGGTGTTGGCCCTCGAATGGCGCTAGCTGCGCAGCATTTGTGCACCCCCGCCGTCAGTGTCAGCCAGTTTGCCGTGGCATACGGAGCTCCATCGCAGTCTTTAACACTGGTAGCATGCCGCGACAGCGTGGACGTGAACCGTATGTGCAGTTGACGGACTTTGAGCGAGGGCGTATAGTGGGCATGCGGGAGGCCGGGTGGACGTACCGCCGAATTGCTCAACACGTGGGGCGTGAGGTCTCCACAGTACATCGATGTTGTCGCCAGTGGTCGGCGGAAGGTGCACGTGCCCGTCGACCTGGGACCGGACCGCAGCGACGCACGGATGCACGCCAAGACCGTAGGATCCTACGCAGTGCCGTAGGGGACCGCACCGCCACTTCCCAGCAAATTAGGGACACTGTTGCTCCTGGGGTATCAGCGAGGACCATTCGCAACCGTCTCCATGAAGCTGGGCTACAGTCCCGCACACCGTTAGGCCGTCTTCTGCTCACGCCCCAACATCGTGCAGCCCGCCTCCAGTGGTGTCGCTACAGGCGTGAATGGAGGGACGAATGGAGACGTGTTGTCTTCAGCGATGAGAATCGCTTCTGCCTTGGTGCCAATGATGGTCGTATGCGTGTTTGGCGCCGTGCAGGTGAGCGCCACAATCAGGACTGCATACGACCAAGGCACACAGGGCCGACACCCGGCATCATGGTATGGGGAGCGATCTCCTACACTGGCCGTACACCTCTGGTGATCGTCGAGGGGACACTGAATAGTGCACGGTACATCCAAACCGTCATCGAACCCATCGTTCTACCATTCCTAGACCGGCAAGGGAACTTGCTGTTCCAACAGGACAATGCACGTCCGCATGTATCTCGTGCCACCCAACGTGCTCTAGAAGGTGTAAGTCAACTACCCTGGCCAGCAAGATCTCCGGATCTGTCCCCCATTGAGCATGTTTGGGACTGGATGAAGCGTCGTCTCACGCGGTCTGCACGTCCAGCACGAACGCTGGTCCTACTGAGGCGCCAGGTGGAAATAGCGTGGCAAGCCGTTCCACAGGACTACATCCAGCATCTCTACGATCGTCTCCATGGGAGAATAGCAGCCTGCATTGCTGCGAAAGGTGGATATACACTGTACTAGTGCTGACATTGTGCATGCTCTGTTGCCTGTGTCTATGTGCCTGTGGTTCTGTCAGTGTGATCATGTGATGTATCTGACCCCAGGAATGTGTCAATAAAGTTTCCCCTTCCTGGGACAATGAATTCACGGTGTTCTTATTTCAATTTCCGGGAGTGTATATTGTGAAAAGCAATGGTCCCATAACACTCCCCTGTGGCACGTAACGTCTGTAGACGTCACTCCATTGAGAATAATATGCTGTGTTCTGTTTGCTAAAAACTCTTCAATCCAGCCACACAGCTGGTCTGATATTCCGTAGGCTCTTACTTTGTTTATCAGGCGACAGTGCGGAATTGTATTGAACGCCTTCCGGAAGTCAAGGAAAATAGCATCTACCTGGGAGCCTGTATCTAATATTTTCTGGGTCTCATGAACAAATAAAGCGAGTTGGATCTCACACGATCGCTGTTTCCGGAATCCATGTTGATTCCTACAGAGTAGATTCTGGGTTTCCAAAAACGACGATTCTCGAGCAAAAAACATGTTCTAAAATTCTATAACAGATGGACGTCAGAGATATAGGTCTATAGTTTTGCGCATCTGCTCGACGGCCCTTCTTGAAGACTGGGACTACCTGTGCTCTTTTCCAATCGTTTGGAACCTTCCATTCCTCTAGAGACTTGCGGTACACGGCTGTTAGAAGGGTGGCAAGTTCTTTCGCGTACTCTGTGTAGACTCGAATTGGTATCCCGTCAGGTCCAGTGGACTTTCCTCTGTTGAGTGATTCCAGTTGCTTTTCTATTTCTTGGACACTTATTTCGATTTCAGCCATGTTTTCGTTTGAGCGAGGATTTAGAGAAGGAACTGCAGTGCCGTCTTCCTCTGTGAAACAGCTTTGGAAGAAGGTGTTTAGTATTTCAGCTTTACGCATGTCATCCTCTGTTTCAATGCCATCATCATCCCGGAGTGTCTGGATATGCTGTTTCGAGCCACTTAGTGATTTAACGTAAGACCAGAACTTCCTAGGATTTTCTGTCAAGTCGGTACATACTTTCAAATTCACTGAACGCTTCACGCATAGCCCTCCTTACGCTAACTTTGACATCGTTTAGGTTCTGTTTGTCTGAGAGGTTTTGGCTGCGTTTAAACTTGGAGTGAAGCTCTCGTTGCTTTCGCAGTATCTAATCTGTGCCCAACACTATTAATATCAACAACACAGACATTTTGAAGTGTTTGCATATACTCAAGAAACACTTGTTAGCAGCACTAATCTCCTTGTTTACACGAGACCAAAACGACAAATCATAGCGGTGTGGAATGCTCACAAAGAGAAAGTTTGTGTGCGGCAAGTGAGTCAGATGCTTCTGTAATTCAGAGCAAGCTGCAGATGTTTCGTTCTTGTGTACATCATTTGAGTCGCCAAACAGGGCCACAAAATCGTTTAAAGACAAATTGATAATTTCTTCCAGTGGTATCCGTCACTATTAAAGCAGCGGCGTGCTCCATTACACGCGGCCATCGCAGGCACTTCGTGCGTACTTCAAAACACAGGGATTGACCACCCCTAGAACTCAACGATTGGCCAAAAAATGGCTCTGAGCACTATGGAACTCAACTGCTTAGGTCATCAGTCCCCTAGAACTTAGAACTACTTAAACCTAACTAACCTAAGGACATCACACACATCCATGTCCGAGGCAGGATTCGAACCTGCGACCGTAGCAGTTGCACGGTTCCGGACTGCGCGCCTAGAACCGCGAGACCACCGCGGCCGGCGTGATTGCCCATCCAGAATATACGACGACCCCAGCCGCAGGCTCCATTAACTATGGAGCCCTATTTAACGCCACTCCTGACATCCACAAACCAGTTCTCATCGTGCTATGCTTCCTCTCCACAACTCCGAAGTGATACGTTGTGGTGGACATGCTGTTCAATGTTGATTCGGCTGCGCTCTGGACTTAGAATCCGAATGCTATAGTGCAACTTGGACTTCAGCATTCACTACGCTTAGTATGTCAACTGACTTGTGTTTCCGCCGGACTTCTGCATTTCACTTGCACTTCTTGGACGTTGGTATAACCACCATCAGTTTATATAATTTTCCATAAAGCGTTCATCTAGAACTTGATGCTTGATAACAGAATTATTTGTATCAGTGTTGTGTCAATAAATAGTAGAACGGTGATGTATTTATTGTATTATTCCTAGTCATAACACAATAAAATGGCGAGGAGCCAGCAACCATGTACATTGGAAGCTCTACTCACGCAACTTATTCATCAGCAGGACCAGAACCAGTAGCTGCTACTCGTCACCCTCCAATCAGTTTTTCAAAGTTTATGGGCTTTAGAGGATTGGGAAGCCTACGAATCAAGATTACTGGAGCATTCCCATGCATTCAAGGTAACTGACGCCAGCCTCCTGAAATCTTTGTTTTTGTCATTGTCGAAACCTGATATTTACGTGCTACTGTGCAACTTGGCCCTCTTATCTAAGCCGTCAGAGCTCACTGTTTCAAATATTCGTTTGTTGCTGGCTAAATGTTACCTGTGACATACTCATGTTATTTCCTCCTGGTTTGCATTTTACCTATGCAAGAAACAGCCAAACCAAATTCATAGGGGATGGCTCACAGAGTTGGAAGTTGTAGGGTGAAAATGACATTTTCCTACCCCTAAAAATAAGGAGTCATATGCAGGAGAAGTGATCAGGGACATGATCATCCAGAGTACTCCAGCAGGAATTGCCAGCATGAGCCACTTCAACTCGAAGACCCATCATTAGGTAAAATTTTGGACTTATCACAAAGCTTCGAAGTGACCTGACCAGCAGGAAAGAAACTGGAGTCGTGGATCGACATAGCAGCTGTTAATGTAAACACATCTGAGCCAACAGCCAATGGCCACACTAATGGCGATTTTGACATAGCAACAGTACAGATGGGACGCTGTACCATTAACCAACAGTGTCCTCCACACTGTTTGAGCTGATCAAACCAGTCTCGGGTACTGAAATGATTGAAATCATGTCCATACTCTTTTAAGAAACATCAGCATGAAGACTGTCCTGACAGATGGGCCTATTGCCAAAACTATTCTGCCAATGGCCACTTAGGTTCTGTATGTTGCAAGTCCCACTAGGCAAGACAGCCTCGTACCCAACAGATGGATATTAATCTGGTAGCCACTGTTGACCATCAAGAGATCCCCAGTATGCTTTTCGTAGAAGTGCAAAGTGCAGAGAAACCAGTTCAATTACAACTAGACACCGTCACAGCTGTCAGCATTCTGAATTACGGTTTCTATATGCAACTTGGAGCTCCTCTCTTGCAAGAAACAAAGAGACATCTAACTGTGTATAATAAACATACCACCCCAGTATGTGGTCAAGTCGGACTGCCAGCGACATACCATAATGTCACCTGCAACATTACCTTCTAAGTCGTTAACAGTGAGTCCAGTGGGAACTTGTTTGGACTTTATTCTTTTCAGAAATTTGGTTTTTAAATAGACGATTACGTGAATTTGATATCCGAAAGTGTTCAGGGACATGATCATCCAGGGTACTCCAGGACCTAGAGACACATTGCCAGGACTATGAGGACTTGTTCAGCCTGTAACTCGGCACCACAACGGATTTTGAGGCGCACATCGCACTGAAATATAATATGGCCTCGCTACTTTCAAACCTGCGCCATTCCGTTAGCTCCCTGAGACCAATTAATGGAAGAACTGGATCGCCTAACTGCAACTGGAGTTCTAGAAACTATTCCTTCTAGTTAAGGGTAACCCATTATTCAAAGTGTGAAAGCCATCGGGGAAGATCCGCTTGGGTGGCGATTTTAAAGTAATTCTCAATGCTCAATCAGAGATTGAGACGTATCCTATTCCAAAGCTGGAAGAATTACTGTCAAAATTAAAAGATGGAAACTTCTCCAAAACAGACCTAGCGGAAGCATACCTCCAAAATCCCCTTGATGCAGAATCTCAACAGTTGTTTGCACTTAACACACTGTACGGGCTTTATCATTCAAAACGTCTAATGTTTGGTACAGAAAGTGCACCTGCCATTTTTCAACGGTTTTTGGAACAATTAGTACTCAAAGTGGATGGATGCATTAACTATATCTTTATTCATAGTCTTAAGGCAAGCTGGCATAAAATGCAGAAAAGAAAAGTTTTTTTTTCCAGCCTGAGATTGAGTACCTCAGCGACATCAGTTGGAATGAAAGTAAATCTAATCTAATCATTTCCAGCTTGAGCATTTGTCCTCTGGATAAACATGTCAAAGCCATAATCAAACTACCCAGACCAACAATGCTCAAGCAACTTCGTTCCTGTCTGGCGAATATATCGAACTACCACAGCGGCACGAAATCGCCCTCTTGTCCCAGTTATGCAAAAAAAAGAAGTGCCTTTCCAGTGGACACCAGATTGTGTGCATGATTTCCACAGTTTGAAATGCCGTTTGCTGATCACCCCACGCTTTGCACATTTTGGTCCAACAAAGCAGATAGTTATTGCAATGGATGCATCTGATACAGTCATTGGAGTGGTCGTGACGCACAGGGAAGTGGATGTCTCTGAGCACCCTGCAGCCTCCCAAATAGAAAAAGAAGTGCTGGTCATAATCTTCGCATTAAAGAAATTCCACGTTTTTGTTTATGGCACAAAGTTTCACCTTGCCACAGACCATAGACCGTTGATCTCTTTATTCAATCCAGCAGCAAAGATTTCAAACAGGAAGGCTCACCACCTCCACTGCTGTGTTTTATTTTTGGTGCGCTACCAGTATGGAATTCAGTTCCGCAACACAACTGAGCATGCCAACGCTGATGCCCTCCCTCGCCTTCCATGGGGACCCAATTCAGAGTTCGAGAAAGAAAAAATTCTATGTTTTCACGTCAATGAAGAAGCAGAAGCCGTTGTAGATTCTTTTCCCATTATCAGCTCCTGGGTCAGAGGTGCAGCCAGTAGCAACAAGGTACTCCAAGTCTGGAGTCACATACTTCATGGATGGCCTGAACAACAACCTTCCAAACCTTCTGCGGCATTCTGTCACTTCGTCAATGCCTGCCATCAGCTCATGTTGAACGTTGGAGTAATTCTACTTGTTTCCGATGAGGGACACCCACGAGTAGCCGTTCCTTATTCTTTACATTGGCACATCCTGCAACTATTGCACCAAGGTCACAGGGGGTACCCTGAACTTGCAGGTTCACTTACTGGCCAGGCATCAACCAGAAGATTGAACGACTCACCCAAGCTTATCCATCCTGCTAAAGCCAGCAGGCAGCCCCACAACATTCATTTACTTCTTGGCGACCATGTGGGCGCCCTTGGGAGTGGGTACACATTAATTCTGCTGGGCCACTGTTTAAAGCCTTGTTCTTGACAGTGGTTGATGCCTAATCCCAATTTCCGGACATTGTCAGGCGTAATACCATGTCAACCACCAACACCATCAAAGCCGTAGAAAAAATTTTTGCGATTGAAGGCCTGTGGGAAGCGCTCATAATTGACAATGGTCACAGTTCCATAGCAGGGAGTTTCGTGGTTTCTATGCCCAGCATGGCATTCGCCACATCCCAATGTCCCCCCCCCCCCCCCCCTTCCATCTGCAGTCAATTGTAGAAGCCCAGAGGATGTTCCACACTTTCAAAACTCAGAGGAAGAAATACCTCCAGTATCACTCCACTGATGCATCAGTAACTTTTTTTTGAGCACTTACAGGTCCACACCCATCAGAGGCAAAAGTCCTTCTCCACAGATGGTATCCCCAGACCCTCTTGAGCCTGCTCATGTGGATACCACAACCAGCACCACTACTGCCTCCTTCCAAGGTCCACCCTGGGGCCTTGGTGTGGACAAAAGGATTTGGCTGGTAACCAGCCTGGATTCTGGGAACAAGCATCTAGCACTGCTGCCAGAAGGTCTTTGGGATGCAGCTTCCAGACAGGAAGGTTCTGTGACATGCCAACCAACTTTGTCCCCAACTTGTTTCCCAACAGTTTTTTCTGTCCCCTTCTCCATACCACCATTACCAGTCACCTAGTTCCCATCCTATCCCAAGCCACCCCACCAGAGCAACCATGAGTAATTCTGGGTGAAGATGAAGACATGCCACCTGCTCCTCCTGCTGCACTGGCTCTGCTGCCAAGGTCCACACCATACAACCTTCACCCCCAGCTGGGACATTTTCGTCCATGTGCTCCTGTGCCCTGAGTCATTAACACTAGTGAGGACTTGCAGGAGAACTCCATGGATATGGCGTTCATTTGCAGCATATGCTTGCCCGCTTCCCTGAATGAAGGGGTATGGTACCCACCACTATCAAATCTCTGCACTTAACAGCAACACGCTCCATTATGCGCGGTCGAGAAATTCATCATTGGCCACACTTCTCTGTGCACAGCCCACTGTTAGCATCACAGGCCCACCTTCGCGCATCTGCGCTTCAAAAATGTGATGGACCAACCACAACACTCAGCAACTGGCCACGCAGAATATACAGCAACCCCAGCCACTGGCTTGATTAACTGTGGAGCCTTATTTAACGCTGCTCCTGATGTCGACAAGCCAGTTCTCATCGCACTATGTTTCTACTCCACATCATGGAAGTGCTATGCTGTGGTGGATCTGCTGTGCAATGTTGATTCAGCTGCTCTCTGGTCTCAGAATCCGAATTTTGTACTGGAACTTGGACTTCAACGTTCACTAGGTTTAGTATGTTAGCAGACTTGTGATTTATGCAGCAGTTATGCATCTCACTTTCACTTCCTAGACGTTGGCATAACCACCATCAGTTTATATAATTTTCCATAAAGTGTCCATCTAGAAGTTGGCGCTTGGTAACATAATTATTTCTATCAGTACTGTGTCAATAAACTGTAGAATGATGATATATTTATTGTGTTATTCTTAGGTATAACACTTCAGTGCACACATTCTTGATAATCTCAGAGATGGATGCCCCAGAAAAAACTAATGGATTTCACAATCGATTCTTCATTAACACGTGAGATGATTACCTATCCATGGGTATCAGCTAGTATGTGAAGCTTCCCTAGATGATTATGAATTTTTTGCTGTGACATGGGCATATATCGATGTGGCTTTTGGGTATTCTGGACAGCACCAACAGCTGAGTTACATGTCTGTGAACGTTCAATAACGTTTTCTGAAGTGCTTTCATTATTGTAACGTCCTACAAGTGTATACCACTTTTGATGCATAACCTAGTATAGCTGCCGAAATTCACAAAACTTTTTTTATAGTAGGTTATGTAAGAAATTTAGTTACTGTGAGAGTTGGACTTGGTGTAATGTTATACCAAAAGGTCGTTGCACAGCAAGTGGCCAACTGTAGACAACTATGATTTTTATACACTGGACCGATAGTGCCATTATTTTAAACTATTTGTTTTACTCTTCTTTACACTGATAAGGCTGTATAAAGTATTTTAATAAAAAAAATCACAATACAAAGGAAACGCCCTTTAAGTCTCTGGCACAAAGTTATAAGAATTGAACAATCTACTCCTTTATATCTCACTTGTCTTTTAGCACTGGGACACTGCACCAATCCCTTTTAGAGACCTTAGCTGGCACACTAATTTTACATACAATATCTAACATTTTGTATGTTAAAATGTTCTTTACAGCTGGCCATCTCCAAAAAATTTCCACTTCTCTCTATACAGCAGACTGTGATACCTGATTTATGCCCATTCAGTACAGCACCAGGCCAGTATTCCCCTTCATACTGAACTATCATATTATCACCCACTTGAAGCACATATACTACTGTCCCATCAGCAGACTTCATTAAACCGTCATCACTTTCTTCTGATGTGCTCAAGTCAAAGGTATCATCTTCATCTGATACAAGTGATATATCCTCGTCACTACTAATGATCACCATGTTCTTGGGTATCTCAAAATTAAAACATAATATGAATCTCATTGCCTTAATGCAAATAATAAAAGAAAAGGAAAATAATATATATGATATACACTTACTGTAAATCTGTTTTTGTTTCTTTGAAATTACTGAAGTTCAGGTATATCGTCTTAGTCATTGTTGGCTGAATTATTAGCAACATATGTAGCACATACACTCTTCCCTGGCTCGACATTGGCGTTTTTCCTCCTTCTCAGAGTACCAATACGATCAGAGTTGGTAAGAGATTCTTGTGCCCTCACTTATTCAAGATGATCTGTGAAGGACACACTCACTAATGGTAATGAGGAATTGAGTTCATTATTCAGTAACCCACTTAACACTTCATTCCTGTTGATTTTCTGAATCTAGCTTTCAGATTAGAAGGTTCATTGGCAGCCAACCTATCCGCTAACTTCTTTAACGGGGATGGAAAAATGTCTTTGGGATTGTCAGGTATTTTCTTCCACAAGATGTTCGTTTGTATTCATCAAGTATCTGATGCCAGTAGATTTTCGCAGGGCAAAAATATGACAAGTTCAGAGGTTAGGTCAGATGTGTTGCGTTTCGAGGTAAGGCAATGAATGAAATATCATTGTCTTCACGCATCTTATAATCCTTGAGCTAATGTGACTGTTTAGGTTATCTCCTATAATGACCTTCATTCCTTTTTTCTTCCTCAGCTCAGGTAAGCGTAAAGTCATGAACCAGTTTTCAAAACTTATTCTGTCAAACCAACCGCTTTTCGTGCAGTTAGATCTGGCTCCTTGAGAGCCACCTACCGACCAAGTATTCCACATTTTCCCTGCCTTATAACTGACATATGGTGGTAAGATCTTGCCAGTCGCATTCCCTCACATCATGATAGAAGACTGACATTTTGCTTGCATTCATTATGACTTTGGGATATTTACATCTCCATTTAGTTAAGAACCTTTTCCTTCCCGGGTCACCATCAAGGTTTGCTCACCGTAATTGAAAATATTTTCAGGAGTAATAACTTCCAGTTCCTTCTCAATGTTATCGGAGTGTAAATTTATGACATCTCTGTTCACAGCTGGTCTACTCCTCGCAATATTACTTGCAAGTCTTCTTGATAATCGGTCATGGTGTGTCTGGACAAATGATTCAACCCAATGTTTTCCAGGAAAATTCTTAGTGAACCTTATTTCTTTACGGCCACACGAATCCCGCATGAATCCAGATACATTTTTACAATGTAGCGAAGCCCACTGGTGGAAATACGGAATCCAAACACGCTCAGTTTTATAACATACTATACATATGATTCCTTTTCCTGTGAAATAAATACACAGCTTTGTCCAGATTGTGCAACATTGTTTTCTCGCACAGCCTTCATTTTCAGAATTACATAACAACGTGGAATTCCATGGATAACTGCAGATTTGCGAGAGGACAGTCTTTTTGCCTTGATATCTTCCAAAAACTGTTCCATCATAGCATCAGAATAAGGTTTGTATGGGAGACCTCCAATCTTCCACCTTGATCCCTTAAGATCACTCTTTGCTGTCTATAAGTTACATAAAAAACCCAAAAAACCTATCACTCTTAATTTGTCTTCAGGCTATTAATTACTTGCCAAGAAATCTATTTTAAATAGTCTAGAACATGGAACATTACTATGGTCCATCCTGGAAAGATGTGCTCTAGGTCACACATTTTAGTTTTATTGAACATAATACATCCAAAATATATTGAAAGATAAATAAAGAAGAGTCAAATGAAATAACTCTTACCTTGGTCTGAGTACAAAGGAAACTCGTACGACCAAGTTGAAAATAATCCTCTTCACGTTTACGCTATGGCTACTGAGATGCTTTGCCGTACTCGACCTTGTAGTTTCTTACCCTGTCAGTAGAAGGCAGACCACCTTAGTATTTCGAAAGCGATGGTAGTGCACGGCTGGTGCTAAAAAGTACTGTGTGGGGTCGTCTTAAGCAATCTGGACCATAGTTGTGCTTAAGGACCATTGTTAGGGGAAATTACGACATTTATTTGGTTTAGCGCTTCGTATCTGTTCTTTAGAGAATAAGATGAGAGGAGGAGTTGCCATATATGTCAAAAGTTATCACTGTGTAAAAACCTTAGATACAAAAAAGTTTTGTCTAGAGCAACATATAGAAGCATGCGCCTTTCAACTTAAACTGAACGAGGACTCTTTTATAATTGTAACAGCATGTAGGTCCCCTTCAGGAAACTTTCATTTATTCCTGGAGAACTTGGATGTCATGTTGTGCTATGTGTCAGATAGGGGAAAGCAAATTATTATTTCTGGGGACTTCAATGTTGATTCACTGAAAGAAGACAATATGAAGAATGACCTGGAAGTCTTAGTGGTTCTTTCAATTTGAGATCTGACATTAATTTTCCTAATTTGGTAGTAAAGGCCAGCAGCACATTGATAGATAACACTTTTATAGACCAAGATAAGTTTAAAAACATAAATTCTTGTCCTATTGAGAATGGCCTTTCTGATCATGGTGCTCAGCTAGTTACAGTATATGACATAGCTCCATTCAGTAATTCAAAACTACCCTCCAAAGTTGTGCGCCCAGTTAATGACTCAACAATTAGAAATTTCAGAGAAAGTCTTCAGCAGTTAGGCTGGGATGAGGTGTACAAGGAACCCGATGCTAATTTAAAATATAACTTATTTCATGATACACTTGTAAGAGAATTTGAAAACTGTTTCCCCAAGAAAGTAGTTAATTCTAATTATAAGAAACCATGCAAAAAACCTTGGCTTACTAAAGAAATAAAAATATCTTGTAACCACAAAAGGGAACTGTATCTAACAACAAGAAAGAGTAATGACCCAGAAACAGCCAAATATTATATAAACTACTGTGCTACATTAAGAAAGGTTATTAAAAAGTATAGAAGCATGTGCATCATGTCTGAGATTAATACCTCTGATAACAAAATCAAAACAATTTGGATTATTATTACCAGGGAGACAGGGCAACCAAGACTACAGGATGATGGCATTACCATCAAAACGAATGGAAACTTGACAAACAACAACCAGAAGTCGAAAACATTTTGAATAATCATTTTTTTAGAAGAAGCAAGGCATTTAATGGAAGAGACCTTTCCCACACCATTTGATACAATTGAAATTCCACCGACTTCTCCTTCTGAAATTAGGAAGATAATAAACTCTCTCAAGAATAAAAGCTCACATGGGATTGATAGCATTTCCAGCAGGATAGCAAAAGCATGTTCCCAAGAGATAAGTGGGATTCTTAGCCACATTTGTAATAGCTCTCTGAAGCAGGGTAGTTTCCCAAATAGACTGAAGTATGCCATTGTTAAACCACTGCATAAAAAAGGGGATATGTCTGATGTCAACAACTACCGCCCAATCTCTCTTCTGACTGCCTTATCAAAAATTCTTGAAAAAGTAATGTATTGTAGAGTAGCTTCACACCTTTGTAAAAATAAAGTTTTAACAAAATGTCAGTTTGGTTTCCAGAAAGGTTTTCAAAGGAATATGCTATATATACATTCACTAATGAAATATTAAATGCTCTGAGTAACTAGAAGTCACCCGTTGGTTTTTTTTGTGATCTCTCAAAGGCTTTTGATTGTGTATATCATGGAATACTTCTAGATAAGCCCAAGTACTGTTGTATGAATGGGACAGCGCTCAAATGGTTTATATCATACCTAACTGGAAGAATGCAGAAAGCTGAAATAAGCAGTTCACATAACATGCAAAAAACTGGTGATTTCTCAAACTAGGGAACTATCAAGAATGGGGTGCCACAAGGTTCGGTCTTGAGTCCTCTGCTGTTCTTAATGTATACTAATGACTTGCCATTCTATATTCACAACGATGCAAAGCTGGTATTTTTGCCGATGATACAAGTATAGCTATCACACCCAACAGACAAGAATTAACTGGTGAAATTGTAAACTATGTTTTTCAGAAAGTCATTAAGTGGTTCTCTGCAAATGGGCTCTCATTAAGCTTTGACAAAACACAGTACATACAGTTCCACACTGTAAATGGAATGACACCATTAATAAATAGAGCCTTCGATCAGAAATCGGTAGCTAAGGTAGAATATTCAAATTTTCTAGGTGTATGCATTGATGAGGGGTTGAACTGGAAAAAAACACACTGAAGATCTGCTGAAACGTTTGAGTTCAGCTACTTATTCTATTAGGGTCATTGCAAATTTCGGCGATATACATCTGAGTAAATTAGCTTACCATGCGTATTTTCATCCTCTGCTTTCATATGGCATCTTATTCTGGGGTAACTCATCATTGAGTAAAAGTGTGTTCATTGCAAAAAAAGTGTGTAATTAGAATAATTGCTGGAGCTCATCCAAGGTCATCCTGCAGACACTTATTTAAAGAGCTAGAGATCTTTACTGTAGCCTCACTATATATATACTTATGAAATTTGTTATTAACAATCCGAACAAATTCAAAATTAATAGCAGTGTACATGGCTACAACACAAAGGAGAAAGGATGATCTTCACTACTCAAGGTGAAATCTATCTTTGGCTCAGAAGGGGGTAAATTATGCTGCCACAAAAGTCTTTGGTCACTTACCTAATAGCATCAAAAGTCCGACAGATAGCCATATAGCATTTAAAAGGAAATTAAAAGAATTTCTTAATGGCAACTCCTTCTACTCATTAGATGAATTTCTGGATATAGTAAGTGGATAATTTCCCCAATCCCCACAAAAAATTAAAAATATTAAGTGTCATGTAATATTTTGTGTAGTGCAGCATTGTGTATAGACACCTTTTATTAACCTGACACGTTCCACATCATTACGAAGTGTCGTATTCATGATCCATGGAGCAAGTTCTAGTCTAACCTAATCTTAGTGGAACGGATGTACCAGGTGATCAAAAGGTCAGTATAAATTTGAAAACTGAATAAATCACGGAACAATGTAGATAGAGAGGTACAAATTGACACACATGCTTGGAATGACATGGGGTTTTATTAGAACCAAAATAATACAAAAGTTAAAAAAAATGTCTGACAGATGGCCTTTTATCTGATCAGAATAGCAACAATTAGCATAACAAAGCAAGACAAAGCAAAGATGATGTTCTTTACAGGAAATGCTCAATATGTCCACCATCATTTCTCAACAATAGCTGTAGCCAAGGAATAATGTTGTGAACAGCACCGTAAAGCATGTATGGAGTAATCGTGAGGCATTGGCGTCGGATGTTGTCTTTCAGCATTCCTAGAGATGTCGCTCGATCACGATACACTTGCGACTTCAGGTAACCCCCAAGTCAATAAACGCACGGACTGAGGTCTGGGGACCTGGGAGCCCAAGCATGACGAAAGTGGCGGCTGAGCACACGATCATCACCAAACGACGCGAGCAAGAGATCTTTCACGCGTCTAGCAATATGGGGTGTTTTTTTTCTAATAAAACATGTCATTCCAAGCATGTGTGTGAGTTTTTACCTCTCTATCTACATTACTCTGTGGTTTATATTAAGTTTTCAAATTCATACTGACTTTTTGATCACCTAGTATTTAGTTAGTCTCTGCAGTAATGACATGTTCACTCTGTTGTTGTATTTTTGTCTGTTTTCGGCGATGGATTAACTCCACTACACCGAAAATGAAACTTAGTTCCGGATACAGTGCATATGTCGCCTTTTCTGCTTACTCTCGGGGTTCTCTCTCTTTCTCTCTCTCTCTCTCTCTCTCTCTCTCTCTCTCTCTCTCTCTTTTTGTGCACACTCTTAACTTGACTTTTTGATAGTAAAAGTTCTAGTATCTGTTCCAAGTTTACTGTGTGATTCATTTACGATCTCCGTGTTCTGTTGTGTGAATTTGTTACATTCGTGTTTTAAAACCTGTAGCTCTTCTAGGAACACTGCAATAATTTTGCTTGAACAACAGCCCTCGTATAGTTTTCGATCTATATCATCCCAACTCAATTTTTGTTGCAGAACCATACTTCACGTTTCGGATCTGCATTAACATTATAGTTTTAAATATCGCGCACATTACACCTTTAATTGCAAGTTTCTTGCAGTAGCGGGGATCCGAGCTTAATTTACACTCGATTCTTCATAGGACAATGTAGACGCCTCACATGTGTAATTCTCATCTTTCAGCTTTTTCTCTATGCCAGTGATGCCTCTTACTATATTGTCCATATGGGAGTCCGTGCGATGGTCAGTCAAATGACGGTATGTTTGTACGATTATCCGGTATGAAAGGTTTCTTGAACGCGAAATTTAAAACTCCGACTTCCCTTTTGCTGTCTTCTACTGCTACACCAGACTGGTCGACGAGTGACTGGTAGATGCCTTAGAACCGCCCAGCGGTATTACGCAGGACCAGACTTTTCTTGGGTTCTTGAGCAGATCTTTTGCTAAAGTATGACGGTAGTAGTTGTATGGTTCGCGTATCGATCATTCTGTAGACAGTCGAATCTCTTAAGCTTTTCCTATCACCATCCGCGCGTTCTCTTTTGAACCGAGAGTGCAACAGCCTTTCCTTCCTAAGCGTTTTCCAAATTTCGTTGTTATAATCAAATTGCGTCTTTTCGTCTTTAATCCGTACTTCTTCAGAGCACGATTTACAATCTGTTGAAACTTTGCCCATAATTCCTCTATTTCCATCACACTGGAACTAAGTGATACCAATTCATTGTCTAAGTGAGGTGTTAACAACTGCTTATCTGCTCTTTCCAGCAGAAATACTCTCCTAGCCTTCTTGACTAATTTATTCACTTTAGTAACCATAGTCGCTATACTGACATCATAACTACTAATCCCCTTCTCTATATTCATGCTGTCGATAAGTCAGACCTCTTTGTAGCTGTTGTTGTTGTCTTCAGTCCTGAGACTGGTTTGATGCAGCTCTCCATGCTACTCTATCCTGTGCAAGCTTCTTCATCTCCCAGTACCTACTGCAACCTACATCCTTCTGAATCGGCTTAGTGTAGTCGTCTCTTGGTCTCCCTCTACGATTTCTACCCTCCACGCTGCCCTCCAATACTAAATTGGTGATCCCTTGATGCCTCAGAATATGTCCTACCAACAGGTCCCTTCTTCTTGTCAAGTTGTGCCACAAACTCCTCTTCTCCCCTATTCTATTCAATACCTCCTCATTAGTTATGTGATCTACCCATCTAATCTTCAGCATTCTTCTGTAGCACCACATTTCGAAAGCTTCTGTTCTCTCCTTGTCCAAACTATTTATCGTCCATGTTTCACTTCCATACATGGCTACACTCCATACAAATACCTTCAGAAACGACGTCCTGACACTTAAATCTATACTCGATGTTAGCAAATTTCTCTTCTTCAGACACGCTTTCCTTGCCAATGCCAGTCTGCATTTTATATCCTGTCTATATCGACCATTATCAGTTAGTTTGCTCCCCAAATAGCAAAACTCCTTTACTACTTTAAGTATCTCATTTCCTAATCTAATTCCCTCAGCATCACCCGACTCAATTCGATTACATTCCATTATCCTCGTTTTACTGTTGTTGATGTTCATCTTATATCCTCCTTTCAAGACACTGTCCATTCCGTTCAACTGCTCTTCCAGGTCCTCTGTTGTCTCTAACAGACTTAGTGTCAACAGCGAACCTCAACGTTTTTATTTCTTCTCTATGGACTTTAATACCTACTCCGAATTTTTCTTTTGTTTCCTTTACTGCTTGCTCAATATACAGATTGAATAAAATCGGGGAGAGGCTACAACCCTGTCTCACTCCCTTCCACAACCGCTGCTTCCCTTTCATGCCCCTCGACTCTTATAACTGCCATATGGTTTCTGTACAAATTGTAAATGGCCTTTCGTTCCCTGTATTTTACCCCTGCCACCTTTAGAATGTGAAAGAGAGTGTTCCACTCAACATTGTCAAAAGCTTTCTCTAAGTATACAAATGCTAGAAATGTAGGTTTCCCTTTCCTTAATCTATTTTCTAAGATAATTCGTAGGGTCAGTATTGCCTCACGTGTTCCAACATTTCTGCGGAATCCAAACTGATCTTCGCTGAGGTCGGCTTCTACCAGTTTTTCCATTCGTCTGTAAAGAATTGGTGTTAGTATTTTGCAGCTGTGACTTATTAAACTGATTGTTCGGTAATTTTCACATCTGTCAACAACTGCTTTCTTTGGGATTGGAATTATTATATTCTTCTTGAAGTCTGGGGGTATTTCGCCTGTCTCATACATCTTGCTTACAAGATGGTAGAGTTTTGTCAGGACTGGCTCTCCTAAGGCTGTCAGTAGTTCTAATGGAATGTTGTTTACTCCCAGGGCCTTGTTTCGACTTAGGTCTTTCAGTGCTCTATCAAAATCTTCACGCAGTATGATATCTCCCATTTCATCTTCATCTACATCCTCTTCCATTTCTATAACATTGCCCTCAAGTACATCGCCCTTGTATAGACCCTCTATATACTCCTTCCACCTTTCTGCTTTCCCTTCTTTGCTTAGAACTGGGTTGCCATCTGAGCTCTTGATATTCATACAAGTGGTTCTCTTTTCTCCAAAGGTCTCTTTAATTTATCTGTAGGCAGTATCTATCTTAACCCTAGTGAGATAAGCCTCTACATCGTTACATTTGTCCTCTAGCCATTCCTGCTTAGCCATTTTGCACTTCCTGTCGATCTCATTTTTGAGACGTTTGTATTCCCTTTTGCCTGCTTCATTTACTGCATTTTTATATTTTCTCCTTTCATCAATTAAATTCAGTATTTCTTCTGTTCCCAGGGATTACTACCAGTCCTCGTCTTTGTACCTACTTGATCCTCTGCTGCCTTTACTACTTCATCCCTCAGAGCTACCCATTCTTTTTCTACTGTATTTCTTTCCCCCATTCCTGTCAATTGTTCCCTTATGCTCTCCCTGAAACTCTGTACAACCTCTGGTTCTTTCAGTTTATCCAAGTCCCATTTCCTTAAATTCCCACCTTCTTCCAGTTTCTTCAGTTTTAATCTACAGTTCATAACCAATAGATTGTGGTCAGAGTCCACATCTGCCCATGGAAATGTCTTACAATTTAAAACCTGGTTCCTAAATCTCTGTCTTACCATTATATAATCTATCTGATACCTTCTAGTATCTCCAGGATTCTTCCATGTATACAACCTTCTTTTATGATTCTTGAACCAAGTTATGCTCTGTGCAAAATTCTACCAGACGGCATCTTCTTTCATTTCTCTCCCCCAATCCATATTCACCTACTATGTTTCCTTCTCTTTCTTTTTCTACTCTCGAATTCCAGCCATCCATGACTATTAAATTTTCTCATCATACATTTCATCAATTTCTTCATGATCTGCAGAGCTAGTTGGCATACATACTTGTACTACTGTAGTAGGCATGGGCTTCATGTCTATCTTGCCGACAATAATGCTTTCACTATGCTGTTGGTAGTAGCTCTCCCGCTCTCCTATTTTTTTATTCATTATTAAACCTACTGCTGCAGTACCCCTATTTGATTTTGTATTTATAACCCTGTATTCACCTGACCAAAAGTCTTGTTTCTCCTGCCACCGAACGTCGCTAATTCCCACTATATCTAACTTTAACCTATCCATTTCCCTTTTTAAATATTATAACCTGTCTGCCCGATTAAGGGACCTGACATTCCACGCTCCGATCCGTAGGCTGCCAGTTTTCTTTCTCCTGATAACGACATCCTCTTGAGTAGTCCCCGCCCGGAGATCCGAATGGGGGACTATTTTACCTCCGGAATATTTTACCCAACAGGACGCCATCATCATTTAACCATACAGTAAAGCTGCATGTCCTCGGGAAAAATTACGGCTGTAGTTTCCCCTTGCTTTCAGCCGTTCGCAGTACCAGCACAGCAAGGCTGTTTTGGTTAGTGTTGCAAGGCCAGATCAGTCAATCATCCAGACTGTTGCCCCTGCAACTACTGAAAAGGCTGCTGCCCCTCTTCAGGAACCACACGTTTGTCTGGCCTCTCAACAGATACCCCTCTGTTGTGGTTGCACCTATGGTACGGCTATCTGTATCGCTGAGTCACGTAAGCCTACCCACCAACAGCAAGGTCCATGGTTCATGGGGGTAGGCTTTGTAGCTACAAAGTCTAAAATATTTCTGTTGCATGTGAACTGTCGAACTAGATGCTCAAGACAGTTTTCGGGAAATGAGTACTGCATGATCTGCATATTTACGCGTCACTGACCATAGACATCCTTTTAATGACTCTCAAACCATCACAGCGGAATCAGATGGCCAGTAAAAACATCTAAACTTGGTTGCACCTAAACCTGCTATACATGACAAGATGATGGAAGCGGCCGTAAATGCATTTCCCATTTACAGTCGCTCTGTCAGCCACTGCGCCGAGTGTCAACTTAGTTTGCGCGAATAATACACGCCCCCCTAAGGCGTCTAATCTGTCTTCCGATGTATGTTCCATGACTTGTTAAATACCTCTGAGCTTTCTACTTCGTGTTTCAGACCTCTCTCGGCCCCGAAAATAATTTCAGCACGAGAACTTTCTTGGATGGTAGTACATTCGGGAATTTTGTTACGAATACTTCGACAATTCACTGATAAAATTTTTACAACCGAAGTGGCTTTACTCTGAACACACTCTGATTTTACTATCTGCATCTTGTGTGGCAAGTGTTCATGTGAGTACCTCAGACTACTGTCTAGTCTAAAAAGAAAAATCGTGTGCACTCCACAAGTGCTCTGCTACTTGAGTAGCTGCGTCCCGTCCTTAGTGTAGTACATCCCTGACCGTCACAGAGTCAACAAAGGCTTTGGCTGATATGTCTTCTTTAAACATCTCTCTACATAACTGGTCAGGTTGGATTCTAGAAGTCGGTCAAGGGAGGGGGGGGGTAATAATGGGGGGCGTTTAGGAGGTCTACCAACATTCTTTTTCTTGCACAATCATATACAAAATTAATATTGAAGTCACCACATATAACTAATTTTTTGGTACTTCCTACAAAGTGAACCAAGAATCCTCTCTAGCTTGGGCAGAAATGATGTGAAGTCAGAGTTAGGGGACATATAAACAACATCAATTGGAAGTTTAGTTTCTCTAAATTCAGTGGCCCCTACACACATTCAAATATCTGTTCAGTGCAGTGCTGTAATACGTCTATTGACTCAAATGGAATACTGTTTTTTACATACATGGCCATTCCCCCACTCTGCAAGGAACACCTTGAATAACAGCCAGGTAATCTGCATCCTGGTAAAGGAAGCCTCTGAATTTTCAAATTATTTAAGTGGTGCTCTGATATTCCAATAATGTTAGAGTCAACATCTACAAACAGTTCACTAACTTTATCTCTAATACCTCTTATATTTTGATTAAATATGAGAATTCCTTCTCTGCTTGTGTGCCTGACCTTTGAAGGTGATTTCATTGCTAGAGGGACTTCCTTTATGCAGATATACCTATCAGCTGACTTCAATCTGAAAAAGGTACAGCTTTAATGCCAACTACTACACGAATTTTTCCAATATTGATCCCACCACCACCCAGTACACCGTCATCTATAAGCTTTGCCAGCTTCCCCTTCTCATACCTGTTGAGGTGCAGGCCATGCCTAGTGAAACCCAATCTCCTGATAGACTCAACTGGCACCATTGCTATGTGATCCATGCCTTCACCAGCCCCATACTAATGCACCTAACAGCAACATTAAATGAGGCCGATCATGGTGCTGAAATACACTACTGCCATTAAAATTGCTACACAGCGAAGATGACGTGCTACAGAAGCGAAATTTAACCGACAGGAAGAAGATGCTATGATATACAAATGCTTAGCTTTTCAGAGCATTCACACAAGGTTGGCACCGATGGCGACACCTACAACGTGCTGACATGAGGAAAGTTTCCAACCGATTTCTCATACACAAACAGCAGTTGATCGGCGTTGCCTGGTGAAACGTTGTTGTGATGCCTCGTGTAAGGAGGAGAAATGCGTACCATCACGATTCCGACTTTGATAAAGGTCGGATTGTAGCCTATCGCGATTGCGGTTTATCGTATAGCGACATTACTGCTCGCGTTGGTCGAGATCCAATGACTGTTAGCAGAATATGGAATCGGTGGGTTCAGGAGGGTAATACGGAACGCCGTGTTGGATCCCAATAGCCTCGTATCACTAGCAGTCGAGATGACAGGCATCTTATCCGCGTGGGTGTAACGAATCGTGCAGCCACGTCTCGATCCCTGAGTCAACAGATGGGGATGTTTGCAAGACAACAACCATCTACACGAACAGTTCGATGACGTTTGCAGCAGCATGGACTATCAGCTCGGAGACCATGGCTGCGGTTTCCCTTGACGCTGCATCACAGACAGGAGAGCCTGCGGTGGTGTACACAACGACGAACCTGGGTGCACGAATGGCAAAACGTCATTTTTTTTTCGGACGAATCCAGGTTCTGTTTACAGCATCACGATGGTCGCATCTGTGTTTGGCGACATCGCGGTGAACGCACATTGGAAGCGTGTATTCGTCATCGCCATACTGGCGTATCACCCGGCGTGATAGTATGGTGTGCCATTGGTTACACGTCTCGGTCACCACTTGTTTGCATTGACGGCACTTTGAACAGTGGACGTTACATTTCAGATGTGTTACGACCCGTGGCTCTACCCTTAATTCGATCCCTGCGAAACCCTACATTTCAGCAGGATAATGCACGACCGTATGTTGCAGGTCCTGTACAGGCCTTTCCTGATACAGAAAATGTTCGACTGCTGCCCTGGTCAGCACATTCTCCAGATCTCTCACCAATTGAAGACGTCTGGTCAGTGGTTGCCGAACAACTGGCTCGTCGTCACAATACGGCAGTCACTACTGTTGATGAACTGTGGTATCGTGTTGAAGCTGCATGGGCAGCTGTACCTGTACACGCCATCCAAGCTCTGACCCAATGCTCAGATGTATCAAGGCCGTTATTACGGCCAGAGGTGGTTGTACTGGGTACTGATTTCTCTGGATCTATGCACCCCAATTGCGTGAAAATGTAATCACATGTCAGTTCTAGTATAATATATTTGTCCAATGAATACTCGTTGGCATATGCATTTCTTCTTGGTGTAGTAGTTTTAATGACCAGTAGTGTAGTTGCAGGAAATGCACACTAGTGCCACCAGCTTGAGTAGCTATCTTTACCAGGTCACCAGAAACATCATATTCCCCGTCCCTATCAAGACTATTCCCTGATCACTAACTGACCCTCTTTCGTAAAATTCCTAAATAACTCCCCTTTGCTGTCAGTTACCTGCGCCAACCCTGCACTAAGCATCACAATGCTGGTGAAATTGTACTCACTCCCTAACACTTCCTGCAATTGCTGTCCCACATCTCTATTGGGCGAACTACCTATCAGCAGAACGTTCTTCTTTCTTTTAGACTTTGGAACTGACCTAGGCTTTCTAAATGCTGCATGTTTCCTACACCTACAGTTATAAGAGGCTCCTCTCCACTCAACTCCTATAGTTGGTCAAATCTATTGCATATCCGAAAAGTACAACTGTCTGAATACCTTCCTAGCTGCCTTCTCGCCAACTGCCAGTTCCCATTCCCCAGCACCCTTAACCCTCCTCAACGTATTTAGTTCCTCCTTTGCGTGTTGTAACTGCACCTGAATGGCAAATATCTTACACTCCTGCTCCACTATCAACTTATTTCTGCTACAGATTTTGCACTCCTAGGAGAGTATCTCGCTAGAATGCCCAATGGCTTCCCCATTCATTCCCCCCAAAGAAAATATTTTGAAAACACCCCACACCGTAACCTACTACTCACAAACCTACGACAAAGTCCACACTTCCCACTCGTGGTAAAATTTTACAGTTACTGAAGAAAAACTAAACGTCTACGTTATATAAGTTTAATTACACCAGTAAAACTATTTATAGAACTAACAATAGTGGTCTTGAAATTCTCTCTCTACTAGAAAAGCAACAACTTTTATTAATGCTACTAGACCACAACTAGTACCAATACCACCAAAACTTCACACAATTTCTTAGCTCAAACCAAAAATTCAAGCGGCCACTGGAACACTCAACGAAGTTTAAACAGTAAATGAAAGTTTTACTGAAATATTTCACTAGAAACAATGAGAAATAGTCAGCTGAAAACTGCCGCTCGAAATTTACTAAACGGCTTCAACGCACAGACAATTTCTAAAAAACACAGTGAGCGAAAGTTTCCAAAAGTTTATTAAACTGTTATTTCGCCACACACCATTGAAAACTACTAAATTTAATAACTGTATAACAGTGCACAAACAACTTCGTCAGAACTTAATTTAAAAAAAACGCTAGGAATGTGGCACACGGACGCCAGAGCCAGGTGAGTTTGTATGGTGTGCATAATGACATGCAAGTGTGGATTGGGAGGGGATTACAGGACAGAGGAAGGGGAAATTGTTGGGTAGAGGGTAGCGGAGGTTGAGGCCAAGACGAACAGGAGTGAAGAATGCGTTGCAAGGATAAAACTAATCTGTGCAGTTCAGGAAAGCCGATGCTCAGTAGCATGTTCTACCACTGGGTAGTCTTTCTCTGTCCTTGGCCACATTTCGGTGGTTGCCATTCATCCAGCTGGACCCGAAATTGCAACAGAGCCTGTATAATCACTGTTTTCACAAAAAAAACAGACATCACATTTATACAATTAAGGCAAGGATGCCCAATGATGTCTTCAGTGCAGATATGCACTAGATTCGAACGCGTATGGTATACTACACCCCAACAGAACAAATAGTCCTGTCATGGGAAAAGCTACGAATAACACTAACATTACTATTGTAATTTAGTTTGCTTTTACCTAAATAACAGAAAACTCTGTCTCTATGTTGCCACGTATTAGTCTCTTACTAAATTTAGTTTATTTTTCAAATAAAGTACACTATGGGAGGATAGTTCTGTTAAAAGGAAAACGTAATCAATAGAGTTACCCTTTTTACAGGATTTGACTGTGTGTTGTGTCTAATGGATAAATAAATCAAACTATTCAATTCTTTCCCTGAGATCTTACCCAGCGGTTAGAAAGAAACGCAGTATGAACAGTATTATATTGAAGCTAGGACAACTCAGTTCCAAGTTCATTTAGTGGTTTAAAATATCTACTAACGGTTGCCAGCCTATCCAGGCAATGAAACAGTGAAGTATTGGAAAAGCAGAAGTATGAATTTTGCCTACTTTCTTGCGACTGTTTAAGTTGCTTCTTCAAATAAATATTACTCCATGTCATTAATGTTGGACTACACCCTTATACATTGCGTTTCTAAAAGAGAAAAATACCAGTGGATAACTTCGAGGAATCTAAAAAAAAAATTGGTCAGGGGGTACGTTTAGAAAAACACTTTCCATAATGAATTCACTGAAATACTAAGATACTAAAGCACACACCTTTTATACTGAACATTTAACATCAAGAAAACCTCTTTCTTACTGAAATTTACTTTCAAAAGCTATTATTATTTGAACTAACTCTTATAGTCATTTAACAGATTCTTGTAAGGTGGTTCACTCCAATTGAATTTTATGGCAGCAAACTTTTACTATAATACTTTACAATAGCTAAGAAAACTTTCTCATTATTTCCACAAAAACAATTTCTGTGGTGCCTGTTTATATTACCTTGGCACTTCATAAGTCTGTAAAATAGGATACTCGGATTAATCAAATACCAGGAAGGAACCTTATATAGCTGTATGATTCAAGAGTGGTTAGCTGTCTCAACAGTAGTGGGATACTTAAAAAATCACAATTCGGATTTCAGAAATGCTGTTCCACTGAGACAGCAATATACATTTTTACTGTCCACACAATAGAGTCTTTAAATAGTAAAATATCACCAATAGAAATTTTCTATGACTTATCCAAAGCATTTTATTGTGTGAAGCATGACGTTATGTTACAGAAATTACAATTCTATGGTATAAATGGAAGAGCATATGAGTAGTTTAAGTCATACCTACAGAACAAGAAACAAAACGTTCCTTTATATGGGGCAAATGATTTAAATAAGTTTGCCACTTCAGCTAACTGGGGTGACATTACATTACGTGATTAGGTGTTCCACAGGGTTCAATCATGGGTCCCCTTTTGTTCTTGGTCTGTGTGAGCGATCTTCTACATGTACATCTACATCTACATCCATACACCGCAACCCAACTGACGGTGTGTGGTGGAGGGTACCTTGAGTATCTATATCAGTTCTCCCTTCTATTCCAGTCTCGTATTGTTCGTGGAAAGAAGGATTGTCGGTATGCTTCTGTGTGGGCTCTAGTCTCTCTGATTTTAAACTCATGGTCTCTTTGCAAGATATACGTAGGAGGGAGCATTATACTGCTTGACTCTTTGGTGAAGGTACGTTCTCGAAACTTTAACAAAAGCCCGTACCGAGCTACTGAGCGTCTCTCCTGCAGAGTCTACCACTGGAGTTAATCTATCATCTCCGTAACGCTTTCGCGATTACTAAATGATCCTGTAACGAAGCGCGCTGCTCTCTGTTGGATCTTCTTTATCCCTTCTATCAACCCTATCTGGTACAGATCCCACACTGTTGAGCAGTATTTAAGCAGTGGGCGAACAGGCGTATTGTAACCTACTTCCTTTGTTTTCGGATTGCATTTCCTTAGGATTCTTCCAATGAATCTCAGTCTGGCATATGCTTTATCAACGATCAACTTTATATGATCATTCCATTTTAAATCACTCCTAATGCATACTACTGTAACCTACTTCCTTTATTTTCGGATTGCATTTCCTTAGGATTCTTCCAATGAATCTCAGTCTGGCATATGCTTTACCAACGATCAACTTTATATGATCATTCCATTTTAAATCACTCCTAATGCATACTCCCAGATAATTTATGGAATTAACTGCTTCAAGTTGCTGACCTGCTATTTTGTAGCTAAATGATAAGGGACCTATCTTTCTATGTATTCACAGCACGTTACACTTGTCTACATTGAGATTCAATTGCCATTCCCTGCACCATGCGTCAATTCGCTGCAGATCCTCCTGCATTTCAGTACAATTTTCCATTGTTACAACTTCTAGATATACCACAGTATCATCTGCAAAAGGCCTCAGTGAACTTCCGATGACGTCCACAAGGTCATTTATGTATATTGTGAATAGCAACGGTCCTGTGAAACTCCCCTGCACCACACCTGAAATCACTCTTACTTCGGAAGACTTCTCTCCATTGAGAATGATATGCTGCGTTCTGTTATCTAGGAACTCTTCAATCCAATCACACAATTGGTCTGATAGTCCATATGCTCTTACTTTATTTATTAAACGACTGTGGGGAACTGTATCGAACGCCTTGCTCTATGGCCCTCTGAGTCTCGTGGACGAGTAGCGCGAGCTGGGTTTCACACGACCGTCTTTTTCGAAACCCAGGCTGATTCCTACACAGTAGATTTATAGTCTCCAGAAAAGTCATTATACTCGAACATAATACGTGTTCCAAAATTCTACAACTGATCGACGTTAGAGATATAGGTCTATAGTTCTGCACATCTGTTCGACGTCCCTTCTTGAAAACGGGGATAACCTGTGCCCTTTTCCAATCCTTTGGAACGCTTCGCTCTTCTAGAGACCTACGGTACACCGATGCAAGAAGGGGGGCAAGTTCCTTCGCGTACTCTGTGTAAAATCGAACTGGTATCCCATCAGGGCCAGCAGCCTTTCCTCTTTTGAGCGATTTTAATTGTTTCTCTATCCCTCTGTCGTCTATTTCGATATCTACCATTTTGTCAACTGTGCGACAATCTAGAGAAGGAAGCACAGTGCAGTCTTCCTCTGTGAAACAGCTTTGGAAAAAGACATTTAGTATTTCGGCCTCCAGTCTGTCGTCCTCTGTTTCAGTACCATTTTGGTCACAGAGTGTCTGGACATTTTGTTTTGATCCACCTACCGCTTTCACATAAGACCAAAATTTCTTAGGATTTTTTGCCAAGTCGGTACATAGAACTTTACTTTCGAATTCATTGAGCGCCTCTCGCATAGCCCTCCTCACACTACATTTCGCTTCGCATAATTTTTGTTTGTCTGCAAGGCTTTGGCTATGTTTATGTTTGCTGTGACGTTCCCTTTGCTTCCGCAGCAGTTTTCTAACTTGGTTGTTGTACCACGGTGGCTCTTTTCCATCTCTTACGATCTTGCTTGGCACATACTGTACTCATCTAACGCATATTCTACGATGGTTTCGAACTTTGTCCACTGATCCTCAACACTATCTGTACTTCAGACAAAACTTTTGTGTTGATTCAAAAAGTACTCTGAAACCTGCTTTTTGTCACTTTTGCTAAACAGAAAAATCTTCTTACCTTTTTTAATATTTCTATTTACGGCTTAAATTATCGATACAGTAACCTCTTTATGATCGCTGATTCCCTGTTCTGCGTTAACTGTTTCAAATAGTTCAGGTCTGTTTGTCACCAGAAGGTCTAATATGTTATCGCCACGAGTCGGTCCTCTGTTTAACTACTCAAGGTAGTTTTCAGATAAAGCACTTAAAAAATTTCACTGGATTCTTTGTCCCTGCCACCCGTTATGAACGTTTGAGTCTCCCAGTCTATATCCGGCAAATTAAAATCTCCACCCAGAACTATAACATGGTGGGGAAATATACTCGAAATATTTTCCAAATTATCCTTCAGGTGCTCAGCCACAACAGCTGCTGAGCAAGGGGGCCTATAGAGACATCCAGTTACCATGTCTGAGCCTGCTTTAACCGTGACCTTCACCAAAATTATTTCACATTTCGGATCTCCGTCAGCTTCTTTCGATACTATTACACTTCTTATAGCTAAAAACACGCCTCCCCTTTCACTGTCCAGCCTGTCTCTGCGGTACACATTCTAATCTGAGTTTAGGATTTCATTACTGATTACGTCTGGTTTCAGCCAACTTTCTGTCCCTAGTACTATATGGGCGTTGTGACCGTTTATTAATGAGAGCAGTTCTGGGCCCTTTCTATAGACACTCCTGCAGTTTACTATTATCACATTAATATTGTTATTCCCTGTTGCATTTTGCATACTCCTACCTTGCCGCGTCTCAGGAGGCCCCTTGTCGGGCCTAGGGAGGGAATTCTCTAACCTAAAAAACCCCCATGTGCACTCCACACGTACTCCGCTACCCTTTTAGCCGCTTCCGGCGTGTAGTGCACGCCTGACCTATTCAGGGGGACCCTATATTTCTCCACCCGATAGCAGAGGTCGAGAAATTTGTACCCCAGATCTCCGCAGAATCGTCTGAGCCTCTGGTTTAAGCCTTCTACTCGGCTCCAAACCAGAGGACCGCAATCGGTTCTGGGAACGGTACTACAAATAGTTAGCTCAGATTCCCGCCGCGAGCGAGGCTTTCCGCCTTCACCAATTCCGCCAACCGCCTGTACGAACTGAGGATGACCTCTGAACCCAGACGGCAGGAGTCGTTGGTGGCGACATGAGCAACAATTTGCAGTCTGGTGCACCCAGTGCTCCCTATCGCCGCCGGCACGGCCTCCTCCACATCTAGGATGAGACCCCCCGGCAAGCAGACAGAGTGAACACTGGCCTTCTTCCCCGACCTTGCCGCTATTTCCCTAAGGGGCTCCATCACCTGCCTAACGTTGGAGCTCCCAATAACTAATAAACCCCTCCCCCCCTTGTGCCTGCTCGGACCTTGCTGAAGGAGCAGCCACATGTCCACTCACAGGCAGAGCGGGCGATGCCACACGGCCAGCCTCCACATTGACCCTCCGCCTCGTGCGCCGCGAACGCCGCTGAACCCGCCACTCCCCTTGGGGAGAGGGTGGCCCAACCGCGCCCGGTACCCGCGAAGATGTGTCGGCAGCAGGGACAGTGGGTGAAGCATGTAACACGTGGGGTGTACCATGCGACGCACCAGGCTCCCCACTGCCGCTACACTCCGAGGCAGCAGCCTGAAGACGGCTGACCTCGGCCATCAACACGTTCAGCTGTTCGCGAACAGTGGCCAGCTCCTCCTGCGTCCGTGCACAGCAGTCACACATCCTATCCATCCTAAGAAATCAGTTTACTGTAGAGAGTTGATCAAATTTTAACTAGAGGCGGCTGTTTGTTGACTTACTGTGGTTGCTAGACACTTCTTGTAGAAAACAATGAAAATAGCCTTAACTGTCTCTGGACTGTATTGAAAACGAACACTAGCACTACTGGCACTATGGTTGACTAAAGGGACTCTCTCTGACTGTATTCAAAACAAACACGAAATCTATGGAACACTATTACTAGCACTCGACAATTAAAGCTTCCTAAAACAAAAACACACGGAAGAAGAAGTGACAAGTAAGAAAAATACAGTTAATACTTAAATTAAGGTAGCTCGCGCCAGAGCAGACGTGAAGCACACGGCGGTTAGGGCGACACTCCATGTTATCTGAAACAAGAAGCTGAACTGACACTGTTTGCTGATGATACAAGCATAATTATTAATCCAGTAAAAGAAATTACAATTGAAAATGATACAAATAAGGATTTGGAAAAGTCATTAAGTGGTTCTCTGCAAATGGGCTCGATCTAAAGTTTGAAAAAATACAGTAGATCCAATTTTCTACTGCAAAAAGTACAATTCCTTCAATAAATATAACACATCAACAGAAGTCAGTAGACAGGTAGAGCATACTAAGTTTTTGGGTGTACATATAGATGAGAATCTTAATTGGAAACTTCATATTTTGGATCTTCTAAAGTGACTAGGTTCAGCAACTTTACCAATCAGAATAATTGCTAATTTTGAGGATATAGAAATGAGTAAGCTAACATACTTTGCATACTTTCACTCTCTGATGTCATAAATAATAATATTTTGGGGTAACTCAATACTTCGACAAAGGTATTGACTGCTCAAAAAGAGAAGTGGTTAGAATAATGTGTGGGGTTCACAGTCGGACAGCTTGTAGGCATCTTTTAAAAGATTGGGAATTCTTACAACAGCCTCACAGTACATTTACTTAGTAATGAAATTTGTACTCGACAATGTGGGCCAGTTAAAAAACAACAGTGACATTCATGATTATAAAACCAGGAAAAAGAAAGGCTTACACTATCCTTTACTCAACCTATCTTCGCCACAGAAAGCGGCAAAACATGCTGCTATAAATTTTTTTGACAAATTACCAGATGAAATAAAATGTCTGACAGACAGGAGTAATAGCTTCAAAAATAAATTGAAATCATATCTCCTTGACAACTCCTTCTGTACCATAGATGAATTCTTGAATAGGAATAAATAAATCTATAAATATAGTATATGCATGTTGTGCCATTGAAGGGGACAGGATAATGGACAGAAATATTAATCTTTAACACTGTTCTGTAATATTGTCGCAGAAGAAGATGAGTATGACCATTGTGTACTGGTTATGATACTGAACTGTTGGATGGAGGGTCATGAGTTCAAATCTCACCTGGACTGTACAGTTTTAATTTCTATATTCGGTTCGAGTACATTCTAGAAGTATCCAAAAATGTCAAGAATCATTGTACTGGAATGTTCTGTACTTGTATATATACTGTGTGAGTTCTGGCTGGAGGCAAATCACTCCGTGTTCTTGTGTGTGTAAGTGCTGAATAAACCTTCGTTAAGGGAGGTTACTGATCGTAGTTCATCTAATTACACCTTCTTCTCCGTGCCATTATTCTGGTCGAGACGCTGGGTATTGGAACTTGTGATAGCGCACATTATCGACGACACAGTGGCTCCCATCAGGCGACGACAGAGCCACCGTTTACGTGGCGAGAAACCCGAGTTCGAGCCATATTCAACAGATCGCAATCTAGAACAGACAGAAGAAGAAGAGGACGTTACGATGACAGCAAATGTGTGCCACCACATGAGACATCCTTCCGGGTTCTCTGGTAACTATGGCCAAGATCCAAACAAGTGGCTGAAGGTATATCAGCGTACAGCCAAATTTAACAAATGGGATGACATCGTGTGCTTGGCTAACGTTTATTTATTTATTTATTCTTTGCCCATGGACTCCAGCTGAAAATCCAGCTGAGAGTATTGGGTGTGTCATACAATAGGCTATTAACATCAAACTTGATTTCACTATATATAAATGAAACAATAATTAAACAGAAATAGTCTACAAGCATACAGGTATTACATGTTTCACATTATACATACACACAATCCAAACAACATACAGAAATGATAATTTTAAAGGTACATTTCATTAATGATATAACATATTTAAACACCATCTTAGTATTCACTCAAACTGTATATACATTTTTCTATTTGGAGGGCACTGCCAAGCAATGGTATGAGAACAATGAGGAGAAGTTCACAAGCTGGGAACTATTCCAGGCGGAACTGCGCAAATATTTCGGCAACACACAACGACAGAAGTGCAAGGCTGAAGATAAATTAAAGCGCAGGGCACAGCGTCCAGGATAAACTATAGCATCCCACATTCAAAACGTCTTGGAGCTGTGTAAAATAGTGGATCCTAGAATGAAGGAAGAAGATAAGGTTGCACATCTCATGAAGGGTGTTGCTGAGGACATGTCTCAAGTACTACTCCTGAAGGAGGTTTCGACAGCAGACGACTTCATAAAATTGTGCCAATATATCGAGACAATGATTCAAAAAAGAATTACACGCAAGAAGTTTGAACGGCTTCCAAACGTCGTATCGATGTCTGTGATGGAGGAAGAAACTGATTTCACAAGTGTTCTTCGTCAGATAGCTGGAGAGGAAGTTCAGAAGGCACTTGATTGCACGGCGAGCAAAAAACCTAGACGCTTCAAGAGGTCATAAGGGAGGAAGTGGAACAGATATTGAACCCAATCTCTCGTCCTTCATTTTCCTTTAAAACGGTGAAATAGTCAAGACCCAGGTGGAGTTACGTTCCCACAGTGCTGTATGAGGAACCTGTGTGAGCACCAAGGAACACTGACATCTGGAGGACCCAGGATAACCAACCAGAATGCTTCTACTGCGCACGACCGGGACATTTAGCGCGCTATTGTCGAGAAAGGCGGCGGAAATTCGATGACGCCCGCGCCAGAAGACCGATCTTAGCAGACGCCAACTCCCGGACGACGAAGATGAACAAGAAAATGTGGATGCAGGAAGACGTAGGTCACCATCGCCGCAAGCTGGACGCTGAAGAGAATGCTCCCCAACACGCCGACCAAGGTCTCCGTCGCCGTTTAGAAGCTCAAGCCTATCACCTAGCCGCCGCAACCTGGAAAACTAAAAGGTGCGATCTTCCTTGGAGGTGAGGCCACCGAAGAGCAAAATCCTCCGCCGTCCATCACTACCAAAAATGATAGGAAACTACGTCGATATCCTCATGAATGGCCGACCAGCCCAAGCTCTTGTGGACTCTGGAGCATCATATTCAGTCATTTCGGAGAAGTACCGTCGCCAGTTGCAGAAAACCATACTTGTCAACAGCAAAACACCTATGCTGAAAGTGGCTAATGGGAAATATGTAAAACCTACAGGAAGCTGTACCATTCGTGTGGGTATAAGTGGCTATATACAGCCCTTAGAATCCATCGTCTTACAAGAGTGTAGTCACGACGTAATTCTCGGAGGGAACTTTTTGAAATCTTCTCAGGCAATTATAGATTGTGGTCACTCGAAGATTATGCTAGATGGTGCGCATCAGAGTGTGTTGAGACTATGTGTGCTGGATGAAGCGATCATTCCTGCAGTCGGCACTAGAAAGGTAACTGTCACATGTCATGCCATGCATCAACCCATGGATCTTGTAGTGGAATGTAAGAGAAGCATACCACTGAAGAATAACTTGGCCCCCCTAGCCTCTGTCGTCTCGTTTAAGAACGGATTCTGTGAATTGTGAATAGTTAACTGTCACAAAGAACCGCAGATCCTTCCAAGACGCATGTGGATAGCAAATACTGAGCCGGTAATTGAAGAAGTGCTGAGCGTCATAGAAACCTCGCATGCCGAGCCTGTGGGTGAAATTAGCGCTACCACTATGAGACAAGATCTTCTAGCTCGACTATCACCAGATCTCAGTAAGGAACAACAGAAAAAGCTACTTCCCATTCTTCAAGAGTTCTCTGGATGCTTCAATCCACAGGTGAAGAGCAAATTAGACAAATCGACGGTGAAGCACCAGATTAGCACTGGAGACTATCAACCAATAAGCCAGAGAGCATACCAAGTGTCAGCAATGGAATATCGAATAAGTCGCGATGAGGTAAAGAAAATGATGAAGAATAACATCATTCAGCCTTCGCAGAGCCCATACTCGTTACTAGTGGTCCTCCTTAGGAAGAAGGATGACCGTTGGCGCTTTTGTGTTGATTACAGGAAGCTTAATAAGATAACTAAAAAGTACGTTTACCCTCTTCTACGAATTGATGATACACTAGATCATCCGAAGGGGACTAAGTTTTTCTCAACCATGGGCATGTACTCAGGATACTGGCAAATCGAAATAGATGAGGCTGATCGTGAGAAAACTGCATTCATCATTCATTTAAGGTAATGTCGTTTGGTTTGTGTAAAGAACCAGCAACTTTTGAACGGATGATGGACAATCTTCTAAGGCACCTGAAGTAGACGATGTATCTTTGTTATTTATATGACACTGTAGTGTTCTCAGAGACATTTGATGAAAATATGAAAAGACTGAGGGCCGTTCTTAAGTGTCTCCAACAAGGTGGACTGAAACTCAGTCCAAGAAAGTGTCTCTTTGGAGCAAAAGAAATCAAAATACTTGGACACCTTGTGTCAAACGAAGGCGTGGAACCACACCCAGAAAAGGTGACATCTATAACGGAATTTCCTATTCCTATGAGTGCTAGAGATGTGAGAAGCTTCCTCGGATCATGTTCTTATTACCGTCGTTTTATCAATGACTTTTGTATCAAAACCAGGCCACTCCAAGAGCTGTTAAAAGCTGATGCTAAATTTATCTGCAGTGGTGCACAATAAGATTCTTTCGATGGCCAGGTGGGCACTACACGTCTTCAAGAGTATGATATTACCATAGTGTTCAAAAGTGGAAGAAAACACAAAGATGCCAACTGTCTCTCAACAAACCCCGTGCAAGACCATCAAGACTTTGATGAAGATAGTGACTGTCTCGCTGCACTCTAGGATCTCTCTGCTGAGCAGAAGAAGGACGGCAAGATATCTCAAATTAGGCTTGCCTTAAATCGGTCAGAGGATGTGAAAGGACAATTTAGGGTAGATTATGGATTACTTTGCAAGAATAGTAGTTTGTAAAACTATCGATATATAGATTAACTATCGATTGTTATATGTATGCATTTCAAGTGAAAAAACTTTCTAAGAGTTTTTATTGTTTAAAATTCAACAATATAAGATATGCAAATTTCTTTCAAGATAAGCAAATTTCGTTTTATAAAAAGTAAGGTATTTAAATTCTTCTCATTTAGTCTGTTGCGTTTATCATTAAATATTTCTCCTGCCTTGGAGAAAATGCTCTCTGCAGGAATTTGATGGTTATTACACGCAACATACTATTAGATTTTGCCCACTAATCTAATACTCAAGTAGGCTTGTCTATTACAAGTTTTTCAAAATATTGACTTGAGTCAATTATGGAATCATTGAATGGGTACCGAAGTCGAAATTACGCTATTGCCGATTGGGCAGAAAAAGTAGATCAGTCGATTTCAAACTGGTAGAAGTATCAGTAGACGTATTAGCGCTGCTCGCTCATGGATGCTTATGTTTCATATATGATGATAGCAGCATACTCTTTCTGTACTGTAACTGTGCAGCGTTGTCAGCTTCTCGAAACGTCCTGAAACCAAGTTTATTAATCCTAGGCTCTAATGATGTCACAAGGATATGAACAGTCCACGTGTTAAATGATATAAGTCTTTCGTTGACTGATTTAATCATGGAAACCAGAACACTTCCAGCTTCATTAGTTATTAAGGTGCTTTCGAAGTCTGACAACTTTGCAGAAATAGCTCGTATAAGACGCATAATTAAGGAAGCAGTGACGTATGACTTCCCTTAGATTGTTGTTGATGCAACTTCAGAAGGTTCAAGAAGACCTATTACCTCTTGTATAGGCAAGTAATTTTCTACTGTGAGGAAAGGCGGTGCTTTTCAACTTTCATTGATCGCAATCACAGGCTCACTTCGAACTTCCAAAACGCTTTCGAGTTGTAGTGTGAGCTGTTCCATCGATTCAGCACCTCTTGTATCATTTCCAGTTTTGTTTTGTTTGCTCTTGTTTGAACATTGCGCAGTTTGTCACTGGCTAGAGTGGAGTCATGCAAGAAAGTTACAACTATAGCCTTTGCTTTCAGCAAAATTTTATAAAATGTTCGTTCTTTGAAATAACCTCGCACTGTTAAGTTGATGCAGTGGGCAAAACAGGGTGAAAGGCGAATCCTTAAGGTTTCCTCAGTTTGTTTCACAACAACATCGTTGCTTGTAGCCATTAGTACTCTATTATCATTAATATTGTATTCTAGTAAGATCTGACTGATAATTTGAAAAAAATAATGTTAAAATCAACTGCTAATATGTCCAAAATTTTGCATAATACTCTCAAAAAAATTATTTTTTTCGACGTCTTATAATCTGAAAAATTACTTTCATATATAAAAAATTCTAACAACGATCAGGCCAATACAATACTTGTCGATGGTAAGTTGAGCTTCAGCGTCTTAGAAGCATGGGGAAGCAGGAAGAAGAAAAAGAGGAAGAGGAAGGTCGCCACTACGAATAGGCATGCGAGAGGGGAAATGTCTACTGGTCTACCATGCGAAACTGCAACCTTAGGCGTGCGTGCTTGCTGATTAACTGCAGGAGATATGGTATGAACTACACACGGGAATAACGAGAGGTAGTGGAACCACACTGAAGAGACCAGGGGTGGCTTCGTCTCTCACTATGTTTATTCTGAGTTGACACTCAGTACAAAAGAATAGGGCCATCTCTCTACTGTAGTGCTACAGCTAGTATATCACTGAGATCGGCAGCACTCTGATCTTAATGCATTCGACATAAAGTGTATAGCTTACAGCAATTTTCTACGGACTTTCGCCATTCGACGAGGGAAGCGCACGGGTCGGTATACGGAGCCCATAGTAATGAAGGGTAAGAAAAGATGTGGGGAGAGACAGCAGGGCTGCCACCTTCATCCGTCATGCCGACGTATTCCTGTAATAATCTTGGACGGCTCAAAGTGCGCACTTGACAGATCCTAATCTAAGGATTCGTCGGCTTCACTGTAGTTGCGATACAACAGATTTCATTACACAATAGCTGAGAGTTTTACGTTACCATTGGGTTGTTCCGATTAGGTTAATATGGCCTATATTGACAAGTTACTATGGTGAGCCTTTTTTGGCCAAAGATATGCGTTAATACCACACCAAGTTATAAGCACCGAAAGTTTTAATTCTGTTCCCACTCCCTAGCACAGTGGAAGCACTTCCGTATAAATCGCGCACCATAGCGCCACAAACTTGGAAGACAGCAGCACATTGTAACGTCACGACCAGCTTATTTTGCTGTGCTGTATTAATTTTGGTTCAGACTGTGTTGGGGTTCATGTTAGTTTCTCACTCGTTACTCTGTTATCGTACACACATTCAAGTTTAAACTTTGGCGATCTACTACAAATGGTGCACGGAAGTAACAATGTTTTGAGAAAGCACATTATGGAGACATCCATGTTCAGATGTATTGCTTATTTGTAGTAATGAATAAGAAAATAAATTATGCCTGTTGTAATGCAATTATTAAATTATTTATTACGGTTGGCAGTGTCCATAAACAACACAAATGATCCGACAGCTTCAGATTTCTGTCGAAAAGAGAAGCAGAGGAGGGGGGGGGGGGGGCGGTGAAGGAGCCAAGAAAAACTTTACAAAGTATACCGACTTGACTTATACTGCCAACTACCGATCAAAAGAATGAGCCATAGCTCAGCATACATTGACTGCCACTGGCATGTACCGATCACAAAAATGAGCCATAATGCAGCATGGATCAGTGATCATTTGAGTGTAGTTTTATCTGGCAGCTCAAATATGCTGTCTAGGTCATGAACAGTTTTTTTTTTTTTTTTTCCAAAGTTCCATGGTCGGAAGTTCTGAATGGCAGCATGTCAATAGCCAACATTTGCGCATAAAGAGAATCAAGGTCTTTTTTTACTTTTGAACTGACATGATACAACTGACTTCTGTTAAAATAATTTTGTATAGAACTACTGAGTTTTTTTGGCTGTACCTCTTGCACTTCATCTAGCTTAAAGTTGACTCCCTACCTTTCAATTCTATTACTAATCCATGGTTCTCTAGTTTTTCACCATGCTTTATTTTTAAGTGGTCTCTTAAATTCAGAGGCTTCCTTTACCAGGATACAGATTAGCTGTCTGTTTCGCAAGAAGTTCCTTGCAGGGTGGGGGAGTGGCTATGTATGTACGAAACAGTATTCCATTTTAGTCCATAGACGTATCACGACTCTGCACTGAACAGAAATTTGAATGTTATTTATAGGTCCCCTAACTACGACTTCAAAGCATTTCTGCTCAAGCTAGAGGGGGTTCTTGATTCACTATAGAGGAAGTACCAGAAGATCTGATGCGAAGTATGTTTTTTTCCAACTAGGGTGCAGGGGAACATTAGCACAGCCATAGACAATATTTTTATTCATTATTCGTTGCTAGATGGGCATTCTGTTAGTAAAAGCGTGAATGGTCTTTCAGACCTTGATGCAAAATTTTAACACTAAAAGGTTTTTGTACACAAACAAATGTCATATTTAATTACAAACTATGAAGTTAATCCAACAGCAACAGAGAGTTTTCTAAACCTTGTCAAAGAACAAGAGTAGCAGGATGTTTATAGTGCTGATAACGTAGATGATAATTACACTGCTTTCCTTAACACATTCCTCATGCTCTTTGAGAGTTTCTTTCCATTAGAACGTTCTAAATGGGGTACTAGCAATAATAGGCAGCCCAGGTGGTTGACTAGTGGGATAAGGATACCTTGTAGGACAAAGTGGGAATTATGTCAAAATGTTAGAAATACTCACAATCAAGCTACAGTAGCCCATTGCAAACAGTATTTTAAGGTGCCTAAAAGTTATTAGGAAGGCAAAGAGTATGTGGTATGCAAATAGAATAGCTAATTTGAGGCGTAGCACCATATACCGATCCTGGCTTGGAGGCGGTTAAAGTGGGAGAGGTGTCTTAGAGCTGGATAGTGACAGATGCTGACAGGAGACTGGATGCCAACGTAGTTTATGTATCAGCCGATAGAGAACAGTACTGCATAGGGGACTGATTTAGGTTCGATTGTGCCCAGCAGAGTGCACTAAAATAATAGAATGTTTTTCATAAACTGTTATCGTATTTTCATAAAGTATTATTATGTCTTTTTGTGTATGTAAAATGTTATAAATGTGTTTTAGCAGTATGAATGATGCGTGAGTGTGGTTTAAGGTTAATATGGAGATAATTGTTTAATGAGTTACGTAGTAGGATATAGTGTGGGAACATTTCAAAGACGAATGGATATAAACAAAGGGGATTTTTGTAGAATAGATTTGTGAAGTAAGTTTATGGTAAACAGAAAGTAAATTCAGGTATAAATAACAATAGCAAATAACTTTATGCATAAACAAAACTTCGACATATTAGATAATTGCGTCGGTAAAAGATGCAGTCGTTAGGTTTACTATTTTGCCATTGGTTATGGATTAAAAGCGCGGACTGACGCGGGAGAGTGTTGTTTTGCTATTGGCTGTTGAGTAAACTGACCAATGGTAAAGCAGTATTCTTCGCGCGCCTTTCTCTGCTGTTAGAGAAGACTTAAAAGAGTATTCTAGAGAGGAGTCGAAGCTTAGCCATGAAAGAGATCGGACGTGTGCAGTAGGAGTTCCGATGGAAATGATAAGTTATCGGATCTAGCAGTGTTTCATAGATGAAAAGTGTTGGAAAGTGACGGCATAATTATTCCAACGTGTGTGTAGAAATTTCGGAATTTTTAAGTGAATTTTGTGACGAGAAAAGACATATATTCCGCGTGGTGTATTGAGCAGGTCAGTGGATAAGAACTGTGACTGTACTTGGTACCGACAGACTTAATATTTGGCGAGCATTCTCAATCAAAAACAATCAGTATTTTTGTGGCTATTACATTTTCGGGAAATGCTACACCATAAACTTGCTAACGTGAGTGAAAGGGATTGTGAGTGACTGTGTTAAGACTAGCACGGGCTTGGCAGTGATACTTGTTCATATACGTTTCAGAATATATTAATTGAGGACAAAATTTCCAACCTTTCATTTAGTGTTTCTCCCAAAACGTAGATTAGTGACTTAAATTGCAGCCTGGTTCACGTCGAAGTACAGCAGGTTTCTCTCGGCTTTCCAACTGATGATCTGCTGAGACAATGTTCACAGGTAGGTGCACGTCCGTCGTAAAGGAACGGAAAGAACCGCGTCAAATTCACAGGATAAAATTAAAATCATATGGTGAGTTGTGAAGGAAGTGTCTTGTCAGCAGCACAAAGCTGATGATATAAAGTCAGATCGCAGTACAAATATTTGTTACTGATAAATCAGATATATGTACAGTATTTAAAAATCATTTTCTGAGCATTGCTCGTGAATTAAATAAAAATTTAGATTCTACAGGAAATCATATAACTTTCTTGGCAAATGCCTTTCTGAGATTGATATCTTAAATACTCCTCTGTGATACAGGCAAGAGCTAGATTCAATCAATAGTTAAATCACTGAAGACTAAGGACTCTCATGGTTATGATGGAGTGTCTAGCAGAAGGTTAAAGTACTGTGCTACACATGTTAGCCATATTTGTAATTTTTCTTTTAGGCATGGTCAGTTTCCTGAACGATTAAAGTAATCAGTAGTAAAGCTCTTTCACTCGGTTAATACTCGGCTCGAATCAAACCTGCATTTGGATCACGCTTCCTCAACTCTTGTGCAGCGAGGTGTGCAGTATACCACTGCATACATTTTCAATAAGCTACCACTCGAATTCAAAAATCTTAGCAGCAATCCATTTGCTTTCAAATCGAAACTGAAGAGTTTCCTCATGGGCCACTCCTTCTATTCTGTCGAGGAGTGAGTTCCTTGAAAAATTAAGCTGATTCCTATTGTATTGTCGATTGCGTTTAGTTAAACTTGTGCATTGACTTTTTTGGGTTCATAAACACTTATTTTTATCTGTTATTACTTTTATGTTGTAATTTCATGTACTAACCGTTCCATGACCTTGGATATTTGCTCCTCAATTTGGGAGGGAACTTGATGTGTAAATGAATAAAAAATAAAATTAGTGGTTTTTCTCTTAATGTTTATATTCTTTAATGCAGATGGTACGCTTCATAAAGTGACTATTATCCCCACTTTCTTGAACAAATTCCACACAGACGATAGTTTTTCACGATTCATATTCAAAACAATAACAAAAAACTCTATTTATGTACTTGTTACGTAAACAAAATAGTCTTTGAAGCGCCGAACTTTCTCAGCCAACAGAGACTATCGGCGGTGTATGAAAAGCAGTGATCCCTTCATGTTGGCACCATTCAGAACACTTCTTCGCCACTGTGCTCTTTGTCTCACTGCTGCCAATGACAGCGATCCAACAAGTATGACACTATAGTTACGTGACAAAGAATAATCCTGTTATTGTGTGGCGTTTAAAAAACTAAATAAGTGGCAAAGAAGCCATTGTTCGTACATTGAGGCCGTCTCTTATGATACCCCAAAGAGCTAGGTTTAGTGGTAGCATCCCTCCGCTTGACACTCGAAAAGTTATGAATAAGGTCTCAGAGTGTTGTAAACTCAAAAAATGAAAATAAAAAATAAAATCAATGGTGAACTAAATCACCCGCTGCACAAGTTTCAAACAAGGAGTTTCAGCATGAAGGGGCAAAAGTTTAAGAACTATCTACAGGATTACGAGCTTTTCTAAAAATATTCCCAGGCATTCACTGTCAACTCAAGGGGTTTCAGCATCAATGGGCAAAAGTTTAAGAAATATCTACAGGATTACGGGCTTTTTCAAACACATTTCTGGGCATTCACTGTCAACTCTTGGCAAGAAGAGATTAGTTTTGCCCACATCCATTGAAACATTCACGTTTCACCTTCATTACTTTTTACATCGTAATACTTTGAAAGCTGATAGTATGTAAATATAGCTGCGTATTTTAATGATTATATCGAGCCAATGTACAAATAAAAAACGAAAAGTTCGACAGGTTGTGCTTTTACTATATATAGTTTTGTGGGAACTAGTGTGTCCTTAAGAAACAATCACCACCAACTGAACACAACACGGGCAACTAACATATGAACGATATTTTTACTTCTACGAAAGCAGAAGTGACACAGGGGCGTTAGGATTGTGTCGGTGTTTTGTGTTTTTGAATCAACTTGCACATTAACATGTATGATTGAAAACACTTGTAAATACAATAAGGACTCAGAATCTGAAGAGGACAACAGCGGGTGAGTTTAATAATTAACTATAAAAATAGTATTTATTTTAATATTCATTATGCAGTACAATCACAAACGCTTACCAAATATTTAAAATGCCATTTTTTCCTCTACTAACTGTATTGTTTTACAAGAGCTTCATTTACATTTTTATTCCATTGTACATTTCAGCAGGCTCACACATTTGAAGATGGCAGTCTGTATAATGCACATTCATTAATCCATGTTACTTACATGTGTAATTTTTATCATAAGTATCTGGTCGGTACGAGATGCACTCAACAGTGAATTGTCATCACCGGAGGACAAACAAGAAAATTCCCTCTGTCATGTTCTCTGCGCCACAGCGGCCAATCTATTAACAACATACGTTTATAAACAGCATAGACTGCCTAAGGCGCTACTATATTTGTTGTTAAGTAGATACCTCAATGTGATCTGATTTCCGACTGCACTCCATACGTCATGGACGAAATAGGATGCGAAAATTTTTGAGGAGCCAGTTAAAAAAGAATTGCATTTTAAACGATTTGACTACTGATAGTTAAACGAGACTACTGAAAGTGATGATGGTGGGTATGTTATCGATTAATCAATAATTTATCCATGTTTAAATAACACTACCGGTAATCGACCAGTTAAAGTTAGGGAGTATTGTACTGCATTGTCTCATTAAAAAACGGTCACAACGCCCATATATTACTAGGGACAGAAAGTTGGCTGAAACCACATGTAAACAGTAATGAAATCCTAAACTCAGATTCGAATGTATACCGCAGAGACAGGCTGGACAGTGAAGGGGGAGGCGTGTTTATAGCGATAAGAAGTGCAATAGTATCGAAGGAAATTAAGGGAGATTCGAATTGTGAAATGATTTGGGAGAAGGTCACGGTTAAAGAAGGGTCAGACATGGTAATTGGATGTATCTATAGGCCCCCGGGCTCAGCAGCTGTTGTGGCTCAGCACCTGAAGGATAATTTGGAAAATATTTCGAGTAGATTTCCCCACCATGTTATAGTTCTGGGTGGAGATTTTAATTTGCCGGATATAGACTGGGAGACTCAAACGTTCATAACGGGTGGCAGGGACAATGAATCCAGTGAAATATTTTTAAGTGCTTTATCTGAAAATTACCTTGAGCAGTTAAACAGAGAACCGACTCGTGGCGATAGCATATTAGACCTTCTGGTGACAAAAAGACCCGAACTATTTGAATCAGTTATCGCAGAACAGGGAATCAGCGATCATAAAGCGGTTACTGCATCGATGATTTCAGCCGTAAATAGAAATATTAAAAAAGGTAGGAAGATTTTTCTGTTTAACAAAAGTGACAAAAAGCAGATTACAGAGTACCTGACGGCTCAACACAAAAGTTTTGTCTCAAGTACAGATAGTGTTGAGGATCAGTGGACAAAGTTCAAAACCATCGTACAATATGCGTTAGATGAGTATGTGCCAAGCAAGATCGTAAGAGATGGAAAAGAGCCACCGTGGTACAACAACCGAGTTAGAAAACTGCTGCGGAAGCAAAGGGAACTTCACAGCAAACATAAACATAGCCAAAGCCTTGCAGACAAACAAAAATTACGCGAAGCGAAATGTAGTGTGAGGAGGGCTATGCGAGAGGCGCTCAATGAATTCGAAAGTAAAGTTCTATGTACTGACTTGGCAGAAAATCCTAAGAAATTTTGGTCCTATGTCAAAGCGGTAGGTGGATCAAAACAAAATGTCCAGACACTCTGTGACCAAAATGGTACTGAAACAGAGGATGACAGACTAAAGGCCGAAATACTAAATGTCTTTTTCCAAAGCTGTTTCACAGAGGAAGACTGCACTGTGCTTCCTTCTCTAGACTGTCGCACAGTTGACAAAATGGTAGATATCGAAATAGACGACAGAGGGATAGAGAAACAATTAAAATCGCTCAAAAGAGGAAAGGCCTCTGGTCCTGAAGGGATACCAGTTCGATTTTACACAGAGTACGCGAAGGAACTTGCCCCCCTTCTTGCAGCGGTGTACCGTAGGTCTCTAGAAGAGCGAAGCGTTCCAAAGGATTGGAAAAGGGCACAGGTCATCCCCGTTTTCAAGAAGGGACGTCGAACAGATGTGCAGAACTATAGACCTATATCTCTAACGTCGATCAGTTGTAGAATTTTGGAACACGTATTATGTTCGAGTATAATGTCTTTTCTGGAGACTAGAAATCTACTCTGTAGGAATCAGCATGGGTTTCGAAAAAGACGGTCGTGTGAAACCCAGCTCGCGCTATTCGTCCACGAGACTCAGAGGGCCTTAGACAAGGGTTCACAGGTAGATGCCGTGTTTCTTGACTTCCGCAAGGCATTTGACACAATTTCCCACAGTCGTTTAATGAACAAAGTAAGAGCATACGGACTATCAGATTAATTGTGTGATTGGATTGAGGAGTTCCTAGATAACAGAACGCAGCATGTCATTCTCAATGGAGAGAAGTCTTCCGAAGTAAGAGTGATTTCAGGTGTGCCGCAGGGGAGTGTCATAGGACCGTTGCTATTCACAATATACGTAAATGACCTGGTGGATGACATCGGAAGTTCACTGAGGCTTTTTGCAGATGATGCTGTGGTGTATCGAGAGGTTGCAACAATGGAAAATTGTACTGAAATGCAGGAGGATCTGCAGCGAATTGACGCATGGTGCACGGAATGGCAATTTAATCTCAATGTAGACAAGTGTAATGCGATGCGAATACATAGAAAGATAGGTCCCTTATCATTTAGCTACAAAATAGCAGGTCAGCAACTGGAAGCAGTTAATTCCATAAATGATCTGGGAGTACGCATTAGGAGTGATTTAAAATGGAATGACCATATAAAGTTGATCGTCGGTAAAGCAGATGCCAGACTGAGATTCATTGGAAGAATCCTAAGGAAATGCAATCCGACAACAAAGGAAGTAGGTTACAGTACGCTTGTTCGCCCACTGCTTGAATACTGCTCAGCAGTGTGGGATCCGCACCAGATAGGGTTGATAGAAGAGATAGAGAAGATCCAACGGAGAGCAGCGCGCTTCGTTACAGGATCATTTAGTAATCGCGAAAGCGTTACGGAGATGATAGATAAACTCCAGTGGAAGACTCTGCAGGAGAGACGCTCAGTAGCTCGGTACGGGCTTTTGTTAAAGTTTCGCGAACATACCTTCATCGAAGAGTCAAGCAGTATATTGCTCCCTCCTACGTATATCTCGCGAAGAGACCATGAGGATAAAATCAGAGAGATTAGAGCCCACACAGAAGCATACCAACAATCCTTCTTTCCACGTACAATACGAGACTGGAATAGAAGGGAGAACCGATAGAGGTACTCAGGGTACCCTCCGCCACACACCGTCAGGTGGCTTGCGGAGTATGGATGTAGATGTAGATGTACATGAACTGGGGACCTCGAAACGACAGAGAGGCTTCGTCCCCGCCGTAGCTGTTAGTGGTTCACAACCCCACAACAGTCTACAGCAGTCCACTCACCACACCGTCGCCCCACACCGAACCCAGCGTTATTGTGCGGTTCGGTCCCCAGTGGACACAACCCTCCCCCCCCCCCCCCCCCCTCCGGGAACAACACACACCAGACGAGTGTGTAGAGTAATTATGGTGTATGCATACGTGGAGACAATGTTTGCGCAGCAATCACCGACATAGTGTAACTGAGGTGGAATAAGGGGAACCAGACCGCATTCGCCAAGGCAGATGGAAAACCGCCTTAAGAACCATCCACAGACTGGCCGGCACACCAGACCTCAATACTAATCCGCTGGGTGGATTCGTGCCAGGGACCGGTACCCACTCGGGAAGCAGCGCGTTAGACCGCACGGCTAACTGGGCAGGCTAAGGACTATGATATCGTTTCTCAAATACAACAGTGAAACTGACGTGTGAGATTACTGTTTTTATATCTCCCTTGTAGCTCTCAGGATGAACATGAGACCAGGTATCTACAGAGGTATATGATGAACTTTCGGTGGGTGATTCCTCTGGAGGCTGTAAATCGCCAAATGAGTTGAAGTAATAGACACTATTTTGGGTTGTTCTTCTAACATATGTCCCCAGTGAGTTCCAGGTCCTCCTGCAATCTCTAAATTTAGAATTCCACATTCATGTAGTCTCGAGTCGTTGTTCCACATGAAAACTCCACGAAGTCTTGGGATGGAGAACTTTGTGACAAATTTTCGCAGATTGGTATTTGTAAATGGTCTATTTGGCAGTAGAGCTAATAGTTTTTTCTCTTTTTAATGAACAATCCAAGCACTTTCCTGTGCGGTTTTAAATATAGTCCTCCAACAGCCACAGATTCCATGAATCTATTATGCCCTTTGGCTTCGTTAAGGGGCTGCTATGCATTGTACGCATTTTTCACTGTTCTGGCTATAGCTGCTACACAACCAACTATGGAACGAACTACTCAACACAGCACCAAGGCTGGAATTAAGAACAGAAGGATTCCACCTGATGTGCTTGGCAGTGGTAGGACTGTAGGCATTTTAATCAGTTTCTCTTTTGAGGCTCTTTTCGCTGCAGCCAGTGATTACTGAATGCAGTTTTCTAAACACCCTGACGTGCCATTCTTCTTATTATTATTTTTATTCTTTAGTAGGCAATGAGCGGCGTTCATAACTCGACAGAGTATTTAAGTATTGCTTTGTCTACTAAAGTGCCGCAATATGCTGAACAAAACTGATATCACTTATTCAACGTATTTCTTTTGGCTCAGTTTGCCAATATTCGATTTGTAGCTTGATGTCCTGGGAGATTCTTATTTGCTGTGTACGCAACATCATGATACCTGCAGGGCTGTCTAAATGAATGACTCCCTTGTCACCACTCGCGAATCATTTCTCAAGTTTGGTTCCAGGTCCACAGTAGTTATATGTAGATATATGAAGTTCTATTAGAAATTTATTGAAGACACCACTATATCTGCTGATGTGCTTCCTATCACGTATGTTAGACTACTGTGCTGTTTGAGGTTTGCAAACCTTGTTATATAGCAAATCAGCATCATCAACTCAACTTTTATGTGATGATGGGAATCTGAGTTATTTAGCAAGAGTCTTTTTCCTCCTTCGCTCTTTGACATGTTCCATGAGAAGATGTCTGTTCACTGCTTCTCTGTACTCTTCCGTCTAAAAACTACCAGCCATTTCACTACTACTTCTATCCTTTAAGATGTACTTTCTAGGGTTTGTTCGTTACACCTTGGAAATTGTAAATATCTCTGCTGATCAGTTTGGGAGGTGCGACTTCTCAAATGCTGTCTTGTGTTTTGAAAAACATACAAAATCACCTATATTAAATTTCTGTTTGTATGTATCTATCATTTCAGTATAGCTGCAAACAGTATTTAGAAGACCATTATCACATTTGTCAATTTGCCTCATTTTTATTGGCCACTGGACAGAGCAATTATGCATAACAAGGTATCCACTGTTGCAGTTTGATTATCTGTTTCAAAAACTCCTCAGTACATGCTTTCATCTTAGAAAACGTCAAATAGTGGTGTATTCCATACTGTTCTATTACCACTTTGAACTATCTGTTAGACAAATATCTAGCATGATCTGTTTCAAGATTGCTTGGGACCGAATCGTTCCTCACTGCAGCAGTTGTTCAAGTAATTGTGTGGCTGCTTTCCCCATCCTCATTTTCACAGGAACAGTTCAGGAACATTTCGAGCATCTATCGAAACCTTTATTCTCCCACAAATATTCCCTCATATTTACCAGATCAACCTGCCATAAGTTATCCAGACCACGAATTATAACTGCCTCCATAGGAATGTCTTGTGTACTGGTATATGGAGCTTCTGAACAACTGTGTCCATAATTATTCGATGCCACATCTTTCTCTACGCTCTGAAATAACAGAAATGATTTCATTCGAATGTGCTGTATTCCTACCTTTGGACAATGCTGTGAGCAGCAGTAATCGTTCAACTATTTCGTTGATATCACCATAATAGATTATGGGGGTAACTATTGTCAATTTTCTTATTCTGGATGTCGACAACCCCACTACCAGGAGCGTCTGCTAATGCGTGTTCAATAATGTTTCTGTATTTCGAACTGCTGGTGCAATTTTGCTCGCACTCCGTTGGCTTTCTTACATTCTTTCATCATACGTAATACATAACCATAATTTTCAATATGTCTCGGTAAATAGCTGTCTAGTTTACTGTTTTTTTAAGAATATTTGATTGAGTAAACTGAGCGTTCTTTCGAATTCTCCGTCACTGATCAATATTGTATTCTTGGTTAAACTTACAGGCTGAGTACCGAGCATGTATAGTTTTCCCTTGCTTACTTTGTAAGTTCTATCTATCCGATTATCAGTGCAATGTTTAATGAAATTGCCAATGGTATCTTCTTCCTCCTCTTCTTTGGCTTTCACGAGTCGTTCGAGGGATTCTGTGACAGGCCTAAACCTGTCTCTGAGTGACTGGTCTCTTTCCGTATGCCTTAACTTCACTAATCACAGTTTCTCTCGGTTAACCTTACGTGCTTCAACAACTTTATGTTTTTTTTGACATGTTGTTATATACTAAGCAGACTTTTGAACAGTACGCAACTTGTATACACATCCATATACTTTATTTTCAATCGCATCAACCTGTGCACTTAACTCGCTTGTCTTCTTTTCGATAACATAAGTTCTTAAAATTAACTCATTGTTTAACTTCAGAATGGTTTGAGAAGAAGTATTAAATGTATGACATCTAGTAGTCACGTTTAAAACTATCGTTGAATGTCTGGATTTTCATGTCAACATACAGATCATTCTTCTATCTTCCCCTCGCAGATTGTTGTTGGACGATCTTACAAACTTGTCCGTACCGTTAAGTATCATGACGAAATTACCCTATTGCTACACAATATCTACACACACCATCATCGTTTAGAAACATGCTGAAGGTTCCACTGGTATCGACTATCACTCAGCTCCCTTATTTTATCAATAACTAAAAAGTTATAATGTGAGTGAGTCCAGCAACCGCTATATAAACAGCAACCTCTATATAAAATTTTAAATGCATTGAATGTCATATCAGTTTTTACATGTGCCTGGTACATGTGTTTTAAATTCATATTATCCTGCAGTGGCCAACAGCCATCACATAGCGATCGAGAGGAGTGTCGTGTCAGTGCTAACAGGCAAACAACACTGCGTGAAATAACCCCGGAAATCAATGTGGGATGTACGACGAACGTATCTGTTAGGACAACGTGGTGAAATTTGGCGTTATGGGGCTATGGCAGCAGATAACCAACACAAATACCTTTGCTAATAGCATGAAATCGTCTGCAGCGCATCTCCTGGGCTCGTAACCATATCGATTGGATCCTGGATAACCGTGGCCTAGTCAGATGAGTCGCGATTTTGGTTGGTAAGAGCTGATAGTAAGGTTCAAGTGTGGCGCAGACCCCATGAAGCCATGGACCCAAATTGTCAACAAGGCACTGTGCAAGCTGGCGGTGGCTGCATAATAGTGTGGGCTGTGCTTACGTGCACCGTTGACTGGAAATGGTTATGTTCAGCTACTTGGAGACAATTTTCAGCCATTCATGGATTCACGTTGTTAAATAACGATGGAATTTTTATGGATGGCAATGCACCATGTCACTAGACCACAACTGTTCGTAACTGGTTTGAAGAAAGTTCTGGACAATTTGAGAGAATGAAGTGGCCACCCAGATCACCCAACATGAATCCCATTATTTAGTGGGCATAATCGACAGGTCAGTTCATGCACAAAATCCTGCATCGACAACACTTTCGCAATTATTGATGACTATAGAGGCAGCATGGCTCAGTATTTCTGCAGGGGATTTCCAACGACTTGTTGAGACCATGCCACGTCGAGTTGCTGCACTACACTGGGAAAAAGGAGGTGCAACATGATATTAGTAGATATCCAATGACTTTTGTTACCTCTGTTTATAGAGAACTGCTATACATTGAATCCTTGAAGGTCTGTTCTTGCATGTGAGTCGAATCCATTTCGTAAAAAATTATGATTGTTTATGGGAAGTCACCACCACTGATCTTGTGATCACCCAGTACCACTGTAGGCGTTGTTTGAGAATTCTGAATAAATATTTCTGCAATAGCTAATGAATTGTCACACAGCCGATACCATTCTACAGATGGTAACATTACTTTTGTACTACAATAGCGTGGGTCTTCAAATAAACACTGCCACGATGAATTCATTGTCAGAAAACGTTCTGACACTGACACATTTGCTTCTACTTGAATTTAGCATGAAACATCGAACATGGATATGTACTTCCATTGAGCTGCTTTTGTTAGAGGGTACACCACAACATCTTCTGGAAATAAGAAAATAAAACGAGTTAGACAATAGACCCACAGTGCACTAAACCTGCACATATTCATCAGAACACTGATGATGCTTACATTATGATGTCTTTTCAATTCAAGTACCCAACCCCCGCTCTTCCGCACCCAGCAGACCCACATTCTCAACTTACTCAACACACTACGAAAGTAGTACTCCCTGCCCCTTAATCTCACTGCTTGTGGCAAGGCTTGTTCCCGCATGAGTTCAAGCGTAATCCGCACAGAAATGGTCCTTGGCTTGTGATCGCCGTATTTATATGTATATGGTATTTGTTCTTTTGGACATTTCTCTGGGTAAGTTCTTGAACAGAAGGAGATGAAAGCTTATCGGGTCAGGTCTAGTTTATTCAGCAGATGTACGACGTCCCTCATCTCTCTTTCAATCAAGCATTTTTTTTACGTGTGGCGTCGAGAATCATCCCACAAAATCCATTCAATTGCTCTAGGATCGTCTGCTAAACTGGTACACAAAACTTATGTGAGTTTTTAATACGTATCATGTATAATAGTCGTTTGTGGTACATAAATTCACACAGTTCGTGGCAATTTCATAATACATATCAAGCCACGCAGGGTGGCCGTGAGGTTTGAGGCGCCACGTCACGTATTGCTCCGTCCCTCCCGCCGGAGGTTTGAGTCCTTCCTCGAGTATGGGTGTGTGTGTGTGTTGTTCTTAGCATAAGCTAGTTTAAGTAGTGCGTGAGTCTAGGGACGTCTGCTCCTGGTGCCTTGTTTCCACTAAGGTATTTCAGTGCTCTGTCAAATTCTTCAAACAGTATCATATCGCCCATTTTATCTTCATCTATGTCCTCTTCAGGTTCCATATTTCCCTGAAGTATATCGCCCTTGTATAGACCCTCTATATACTCCTTCCACCTTTCTGCTTACCTTCTTTGCTTAGGACTGGGCTTCCATCTGAGCTCTTGATATTCACACAGGTGGTTTTCTTTTCTCCAAAGGTCTCTTTAATTTTCCTGTAGGCAGTATCTATCTTACCCCTAGTGATATATGCCTCTACATTCTTACATTTGTCCTCTAGTCATCCCTGCCTAGTTATTTTGCACTTACTGTCGACCTCATTTTTGAGACTTTTGTGCTACTTTTCGCCTTCTTCATTTACCGCATTTGTCGACCTCATTTTTAAGACGTTTGTGCTACTTTTCGCCTGCTTCATTTACTGAATTTTTATATTTTCTCCTTTCATCAATTAAATTCAGTATCTCTTCTGTTACCGAAGGATTTCTACTAGCCCTCGTCTTTTTACCTACTTGAACCTCTGCTGCCTTTACTATTTCACCATTCAGAGCTACCCACTCTTTTCCTACTGCATTTCTTTCTCCCGTTCTTGTCAATCGTTCCCTAACGCTCTCTCTGAAATTCTCTACAATCTCTGGTTCTTTCAATTTATCTAGGTCCCATCTCCTTAAATTCCTACCTTTTTGCAGTTTCTTCAGTTTCAGTCTACAGTTCACAATCAATAAATTGTAGTCAGTGACCACATCTACTCGTGGAAATGTCTTACAATTTAAAACCTGGTTCCTAAATCTCTGTTTTACCGTCTTATAATCTATCTGAAATCTTCCATTGTCTCCATGCCTCTTTCACGTAGACAGCCTTCTTTCATAATTCTTAAACGAAGTGTTAGCTATGATTAAGTTATGCTCTATGCAAAATTCTACCTGGCAGTTTCCTCTTTCATTCCTTACCCCCATTCATATTCACTTACTACTTTTCCTTCTCTTCCTTTTCCTACTATCAAATTCCAGTCCCCTATGAGTATTAAATTTTCGTCTCACTTAACTATCTGAATAATTTATTTTATCGCATCATACATTTCTTCAATCTCTTCATCATCAGCGAAACTTGTTGGCATATAAACTTGTACTACTGTAGTAGGCATAGCCTTCGTGTCTATCTTGGCTACAATAACGCGTTCATTATGTTGTTCGTAGTAGCTTACCGGCGTTCCTATTTTTTTATTCATTATTAAAACTGTTGTTGTTGTTGTCTTCAGTCCTGAGACTGGTTTGACGCAGCTCTCCATGCTACTCTATCCTGGGCAAGCTGCTTCATCTCCCAGTACCTACTGCAACCTACATCCTTCTGAATCTGCTTAGTGTAGTCATCTCTCGGTCTCCCTCTACGATTTTTACCCTCCACGCTGCCCTACAATGCTAAATTTGTGATCCCTTGATGCCTCAAAACATGTCCTACCAACCGATCCCTTCTTCTAGTCAAGTTGTGCCACAAACTTCTCTTCTTCCCAATCCTATTCAATACCTCCTCATTAGTTACGTGATCTATCCACCTTATCTTCAGTATTCTTCTGTAGCATCACATTTCGAAAGCTTCTATTCTCTTCTTATCCAAACTAGTTATCGTCCATGTTTCACTTCCATACATGGCTACACTCCATACAAATACTTTCAGAGACGACTTCCTGACACTTAAATCTATACTCGATGTTAACAAATTTCTCTTCTTCAGAAACGCTTTCCTTGCCATTGCCAGTCTACATTTTATATCCTCTCTACTTCGACCATCATCAGTTATTTTACTTCCTAAATAGCAAAACTCCTTTACTACTTTAAGTGTCTCATTTCCTATCTAATTCCCTCAGCATCACCCGACTTAATTTGACTACATTCCATTATCCTCGTTTTGCTTTTGTTGATGTTCATCTTATATCCTCCTTTCAAGACACTGTCCATTCCGTTCAACTGCTCTTCCAAGTCCTTTGCCGTCTCTGACAGAATTACAATGTCATCGGCGAACCTCAAAGTTTTTACTTCGTCTCCATGAATTTTAATACCTACTCCACATTTTTCTTTTGTTTCCTTCACTGCTTGCTCAATATACAGATTGAATAACATCGGGGAGAGGCTACAACCCTGTCTCACTCCTTTCCCAAACACTGCTTCCCTTTCATGCCCCTCGACTCTTATGACTGCCATCTGGTTTCTGTACAAATTATAAATAGCCTTTCGCTCCCTGTATTTTACCCCTGCCACCTTTAGAATTTGAAAAAGAGTATTCCAGTCAACATTGTCAAAAGCTTTCTCTAAGTCTACAAATGCTAGAAACGTAGGTTTGCCTTTTCTTAATCTTTCTTCTAAGATAAGTCGTAAGGTCAGTATTGCCTCAGGTCTTCCAACATTTCGACGGAATCCAAACCGATCCTCCCCGAGGTCCGCATTTACCAGTTTTTCCATTCGTCTGTAAAGAATTCGAGTTAGTATTTTGCAACTGTGACTTATTAAACTGATAGTTCGGTAATTTTCACATCTGTCAGCACCTGCTTTCTTTGGGATTGGAATTATTATATTCTTCTTGAAGTCTGAGGGTATTTCGCCTGTCTCATACATCTTGCTCACCAGCTGGTAGAGTTTTGTCAGGACTGGCTCTCCTAAGGCCGTCAGTAGTTCTAATGGAATGTTGTCTACTCCGGGGGCTTGTTTCGACTCAGGTCTTTCAGTGCTCTGTCAAACTCTTCACGCAGTATCGTATCTCCCATTTCGTCTTCATCTACATCCTCTTCCATTTCCATAATATTGTCCTCAAGTACATCGCCCTTGTATAAACCTTCTATATACTCCTTCCACCTTTCTGCCTTCGCTTCTTTGCTTAGAACTGGGTTTCCATCTGAGCTCTTGATATTCATACACGTGGTTCTCTTCTCTCCAAAGGTCTCTATAATTTTCCTGTAGGCAGCATCTATCTTACCCCTAGTGAGATAAGCTTCTACATCGTTACATTTGTCCTCTAGCCATCCCTGTTTAGCCATTTTGCACTTCCTGTCGATCTCATTTTTGAGACGTTTGTATTCCTTTTTGCCTGCTTCATTTACTGCATTTTTATATTTTCTCCTTTCATCAATTAAATTCAATATTTCTTCTGTTACCCAAGGATTTCTAGCAGCCCTCGTCTTTTTACCTACTTGATCCTCTGCTGCCTTCACTACTTCATCCCTCAGAGCTACCCATTCTTCTTCTACTGTATTTCTTTCCCCTATTCCTGTCAATTGTTCCCTTATGCTCTCCCTGGAACTCTGTACAACCTCTGGTTCTTTCAGTTTATCCAGGTCCCATCTCCTTAATTTCCCACATTTTTGCAGTTTCTTCAGTTTTAATATACAGGTCATAACCAATAGATTGTGGTCACAGTCCACATCTGCCCCTGGAAATGTCTTACAACTTAAAACCTGGTTCCTAAATCTCTGTCTTACCATTATATAATCTATCTGATACCTTTTAGTATCTCCAGGGTTCTTCCACATATACAACCTTCCTTCATGATTCTTAAACCAAGTGTTAGCTATGATTAAGTTGTGCTCTGTGCAAAATTCTACTAGGCGGCTTCCTCTTTCATTTCTTAGCCCCAATCCATATTCACCTACTATGTTTCCTTCTCTCCCTTTTCCTACACTCGAATTCCAGTCACCCATTACTATTAAATTTTCGTCTCCCTTCACTATCTGAATAATTTCTTTTATTTCATCGTACATTTCTTCAATTTCTTCGTCATCTGCAGAGCTAGTTGGCATATAAACTTGTACTACTGTAGTAGGTGTGGGCTTCGTATCTATCTTGGCCACAATAATGCGTTCTCTATGCTGTTTGTAGTAGCTTACCCGCATTCCTATTTTCCTATTCATTATTAAACCTACTCCTGCATTACCCCTATTTGATTTTGTGTTTATAACCCTGTAGTCACCTGACCAGAAGTCTTGTTCCTCCTGCCACCGAACTTCACTAATTCCCACTATACCTAACTTTAACCTATCCATTTCCCTTTTTAAATTTTCTAACCTACCTGCCCGATTAAGGGATCTGACATTCCACGCTCCGATCCGTAGAACGCCAGTTTTCTTTCTCCTGATAACGACATCCTCCTGAGTAGTCCCCGCCCGGACATCCGAATGGGGGACTATTTTACCTCTGGAATATTTTACCCAAGAGAATGCCATCATCATTTAATCATACAGTAAAGCTGCATGTCCTCGGGAAAAATTACGGCTGTAGTTTCCCCTTGCTTTCAGCCGTTCGCAGTACCAGCACAGCAAGGCCGTTTTGGTTAATGTTGCAAGGCTAGATCAGTCAATCATCCAGACTGATGCCCCTGCAACTACTGAAAAGGCTGCTGCCCCTCTTCAGGAACCACACGTTTGTCTGGCCTCTCAACAGATACCCCTCCGTTGTGGTTGCACCTACGGTACGGCCATCTGTATCGCTGAGGCACGCAAACCTCCCCACCAACGGCAAGGTCCATGGTTCATGGGAGGGGGGGGGGGGGGGGCAAGACTCCTGCGTTATCCTTATTTGATTTTGTGTTTAAAGCCCTGTGTTCACCTGACCAGAAGTCTTGTTTCTCCTGCTAGTGAACTTCACTAATTCCCACTATATCTAACTTTAACCTATCCATTTCACTTTTTAAATTTTCTTGTTACCTGCCCGACTAATCGATCAGACATTCCACGCTCCAATCCGTAGAACACCAGTTTTGTTTCGCCTGATAACGATATCCTCCTTAGTACTCCCCGCCCGGAGATCCGAATGGGGGACTATTTTACCTCCGGAATATTTTACCCAACAGGACGCCATCATCATTTAACGATACGGTAAAGCTGCATGTCCTCGGGAAAAATTACGGCTGTAGTTTCCCCTTGCTTTCAGCTGTTCTCAGTCGAGCACAGCAAGGCCGTTTTGGTTAATGTTACAAGGCCAAATCAGTCAATCATCCAGACTATTGCCCCTGCAACTACTGAAAAGGCTGTGCCCCTTTTCTGGAACCACACATTTGTCTGGACTCTCAGCAGATATCCCTCCGTTGTGACTACACCTACGGAACGGCTATCCGTATCGCTGATGGCCGTAAGAATTATCGGCCATAAATCCAGACTACTCGAATTCCTTGGGATTACACCTGTTTACTTCATATTGAGTGGAGCCTTTCACCCAACTGTCTGCAGTCATATGAAGTAACTTGGCGTTAGTCAAGCTCAGGTTCGCAAACATGTAATGGGATCAGTACATGTGAAGTTTCGAGAGGTCAAGAATGCATACACTGATGAGCCAAAACATTATTACAACCTGCTTAATAGCTTGTTTGTTCGTTTTTGGAACGAAAGATATCACTGATTCTACGTGTCAGAGGTCCGACAGTTTGTTGGGTAGGTTTGTGGAAGTATGTGGCATTCGATGTCTACGCCCAAGCGTAAATAACGGGCAGCTGATTGCCGTACGTGGTGATGGCGCCCGATAGTTACCCAGATGCGGTCCACAGGATTTACATCACGCGAATTTGGTCGCCAAGATATCAAGATATTACGCTAAGTGAGATCACAGGTATTTTCTTTGTCCGCTATAGGAAATTATTTCAGAGGAAATAATGTCAAATTTAAATTTTCTTTGTTTCGTATACTTGCTGTAGTGTCCACACAACTGAACATTAGCGTCCCAGCAGAGTTTGTTCTTGAAAAAAAACTTCGTATTGTCGGAAGTCCCGATAATCGCGACATGACCCGAAATTTTGCGTGACATTCTTTCGAAACTGACCATCAGTGAGAAATATCGGAACTGTTATAGGGTAGTGAGTAGTGAGCAGAGGGATTTGTTGCCAATCTTGTAGGAAATATTTTCACTGGGAGAGGGGGGGGGGATGCAGTGGGGAGAATGTTGGGAGAATAGAAGAGGCTCTCTCCTGGAGCTGCAGAGTATGCAGTCGGAACATTTCGATTTGGGAACAGGAAAGGAAAATCTGTGCCCTTCAGACACAGTTGGAGGAAGCAAAGAAAGAACTGATAAGGATCAAGGGATATAGGGGGGAGAAGGGTGGTTGGGAACTGGCGGCTGGTAGGAGGATAGGAAGAAAGAGAATGCAATCTGACAGTTTTATCATCAACATCAAAAACAGATATGTACCACTGCCAGAAGCGTTTAGGGGTAGCGTACTTGGTCACCAGTATCTTCAAGCCAAATTCAAGGCTAAATCATGTGATAGGGGACTTAGAGTATTTATGTAATGACTTTACAAAAGAGGACCATGTAGTGATTGTGCGTGGGGTGGGAAACGGTTTGGACAGGGATGGGGCATATGACGTAGGTGGTGACCTGTACAAGATAGCTACTCTGACTTATGGCACCAACAGTGTCATGATCGACCACATCTTGATGGAGCTGTGAGGCGAATCAATGAGGCGTTAGGGATGGCTCTGAGGACAGCCAACTTTGCTCATGTTTCTCTGGTACCTGTCGAGAGTATCAACAGATGAGGTTTCACTAGGCATGGCCTAAACCTAAACAGGACTGGGAAGGGAAGATTGGTACAGCTGATTCATGAAAGTATAGGAAATGGATCTCGCGCCACACATGGTCAGATACCTGTTGTCAGGGGTAGTAAAAGTAAGTCTCTTTTAGGATAAATTCAGACAGCAGGTTCCCCTGACTAAAGAGTACCTCCACATCATACATACCAGATGTCACGAAGAAAAACAGACCATTGGAAAGAGTAACATAGGTCATTTGACAGACTTAACAATCCTCCATCAAAACATGCAATCAATAAAAAATAAAATGCAACTATTAGGAGTTGAACTCCAATCTTTGAACTGCACAGTAGTTTGTGTTTCTGAGCAATGGTGTAGAGACACAGAAATCCAACATGTAGTATTATCATCGTATGAAAGGGCAAACTCTTACTGAAGATCTGCTGCAAAGGTTGGAGGATCATGTATTTATATCAGAAAAGGAACACAGTTCAAATCAAGACATGACCTCAGTAGAATAAGTGAAGACAAACACTTTGAAATATCAGGTATTGAATTAACAGGGCTTGATATCTCCAAGAAATTAATCATTTTGTGTGTGTATACACTCCTGGAAATGGAAAAAAGAACACATTGACACCGGTGTGTCAGACCCACCATTTTTGTTCCGGACACTGCGAGAGTGCTGTACAAGCAATGATCACACGCACGGCACAGCGGACACACCAGGAACCGCGGTGTTGGCCGTCGAATGGCGCTAGCTGCACAGCATTTGTGCACCGCTGCCGTCAGTATCAGCCAGTTTGCCGTGGCATACGGAGCTCCATCGCAGTCTTTAACACTGGTAGCATGCCGCGACAGCGTGGACGTGAACCGTATGTGCAGTTGACGGACTTTGAGCGAGGGCGTATAGTGGGCATGCGGGAGGCCGGGTGGACGTACCCCCGAATTGCTCAACACGTGGGGCGTGAGGTCTCCACAGTACATCGATGTTGTCGCCAGTGGTCGGCGGAAGGTGCATGTGCACATCGACCTGGGACCGGACCGCAGCGACGCATGGATGCACGCCAAACCGTAGGATCCTACGCAGTGCCGTAGGGGACCGCACCGCCACTACCCAGCAAATTAGGGACACTGTTGCTCCTGGGGTATCGGCGAGGACCATTCGCAACCGTCTCCATGAAGCTGGGCTACGGTCCCGCACACCGTTAGGCCGTCTCCCGTTCACGCCCCAACATCGTGCAGCCCGCCTCCAGTGGTGTCGCGACAGGCTTTAATGGAGGGACAGATGGAGACGTGTCGTCTTCAGCGATGAGAGTCGCTTCTGCCTTGGTGGCAATGATGGTCGTATGCGTGTTCGGCGCCGTGCAGGTGAGCGCCACAATCAGGACTGCATGCGACCGAGGCACACAGGGCCAACACCCGGCATCATGGTGTGGGGAGCGATCTCCTACACTGGCCGTACACCTCTGGTGATCGTCGAGGGGACACTGAATAGTGCACGGTACATCCAAACCGTCATCGAACCCATCGTTCTACCATTCCTAGACCGGCAAGGGAACTTGTTGTTCCAACAGGACAATGCACGTCCGCATGTATCACGTGCCACCCAACGTGCTCTAGAAGGTGTAAGTCAACTACCCTGGCCAGCAAGATCTCCGGATCTGTCCCCCATTGAGCATATTTGGGACTGGATGAAGCGTCGTCTCACGCGGTCTGCACGTCCAGCACGAACGCTGGTCCAACTGAGGCGCCAGGTGGAAATGGCATGGCAAGCCGTTCCACAGGACTACATCCAGCATCTCTACGATCGTCTCCATGGGAGAATAGCAGCCTGCATTGCTGCGAAAGGTGGATATACACTGTACTAGTGCCGACATTGTGCATGCTCTGTTGCCTGTGTCTATGTTCCTGTGGTTCTGTCAGTGTGATCATGTGATGTATCTGACCCCAGGAATGTGTCAATAAAGTTTCCCCTTCCTGGGACAATGAATTCACGGTGTTCTTATTTCAATTTCCAGGAGTGTAGATCTCCCATTGGTAGTGTGGACACTTTTTTCAATAAATTAGCAGAAGTTCTAGATAAAGTCTCAAGTACAAAGGTCAACATAAATCTGTGTGGGGACATTAACAGCCGGCCGCGGTGGTCTCGCGGTTCTAGGCGCGCAGTCCGGAACCGTGCGACTGCTACGGTCGCAGGTTCGAATCCTGCCTCGGGCATGGATATGTGTGATGTCCTTAGGTTAGTTAGGTTTAAGTAGCTCTAAGTTCTAGGGGACTGATGACCAAGGCAGTTGAGTCCCATAGTGCTCTGAGCCATTTTGACATTAACATCAACACTAATATCATAAATGAATCCAGCAACACTCTCATAAATATCCTTCAAAGTTTTGACATGTCTGTATTGGTCAATAGTACAACAAGGGTTACTACAATGACTGCATCAGTAATTGACCATGTGGCCACAAATATGGACAGGGAAAAATGTGATGTAGCTTTAAAAGAGTTCGGACTATCAGACCATCTCTGCCAAATAACAACAGTAAAATCAGGCATCTAATCATTCCCTAAACTAGAAGCTTACAAACGACATCTATCAGAAATCAAAATAAAAGATTTTTCAAAAGAACTAGCAAAACAAAGCTGGGATGAAGTGTATAAGGAAACCAATATGAATACGAAATTCTCTAAATTCTCCACATTATTTAAACTGAACTTTGAAAAGGTAGTTCCAAAGTATGCATGTCTGTATCAACACCTCACAAAAACAGATGGATAACAGCAGGTATTTAGAAGTCTTCCCAAACACTTAAACACTTCAGTTCCATGAAAAAGAGTCGCAGTGATCCAGAATTCTTAAATTCCTATCATAGATACAAAAAAGATCTATAGGAAGGTCCTGATTGCTGCAAAATAGTCATTTAATGACAAAACAATATATAATGCAGAGAATAAAAGCAAAGCAGTCTGGGATGTTATAAAAAAGGAAACCAGGAAATGCAAGCAAATGGCTCTGAGCACTGTGGGACTTAACTTCTGAGGTCATCAGTCCCCTAGAACTAAGAACTACTTAAACCTAACTAACGTAAGGACATCACACACATCCATGCCCGAGGCAGGATTCGAACCTGCGACCGTAGCGGTCGCACGGGTCCAGACTGTAGTGCCTAGAACCGCTCGCCCACCTCGGCCGGCGGCAAACAAAGGAAGAATAACATACTGCTAAGGGAGGGGGATAAGGTAATAAATGATCCACAACACCTCGCAAACTACGTAAACGAACATTTTCCAAGTATTGCAGAGAAAGTACAGCAGAAATTCCCCAAAACAAAAATAACACCTGTAAGTATTGTTGCACTAAATACATTTCCAAACAAAGATAATGAAGTCAATAAAACTGTTCAAAAACTGAAAAATAAGAAGCCAGTAGGCTTAGATGAGATATCAGAACTGAAACAATGCAAAGAGATTATACAAGGCGCCTTAACAAATGTAATAAATGAATCATTCACATCAGGGACATTTCCAGAGCAGTTAAAACAGGCGAGAGCAATACCTTTGCTTAAGAAAGGTAATACAGAAGACATAGAAAATTACTGGCCCATTTCCCTGCCGTCACCATTCTCAAAAATATTAGAAGCAATTATGAAAGACAGATTAATGGATTACGTGAATAAATACAATCTTTTAAACGAATCACAGTTTGGTTTCTGAAGTGTCAAAAATACGGAGTCAGCCATAGTAGAATTCACAAAAGTTGTACTTGATGCTCTTGACTAAGATGAGTGTCTCACAGGCATAATTTTGGCTCTTTCTAAGGTCTCTGATACAATCAACCACATGATTCTATTAAATAAATTAGAAGCATTAGGAATAAGAGGGGTAGCTAATGACTAGCAGATAGGGCACAAAGAGTAGAGATAGCACATACTTCAAATAGATCTAAAAAATTTAGTAAAACACTTATCAGAACCAAAATACAATAATATAGGGGTTCTGCAAGGTAGCATAATAGGACCAATACTGTTCCTGATATACACCAATGACTTTCCCAGTAGTGTTACTCATGGTGAAAAATTCTCTTTGCTGATGACAGCAATATTATAGTCAATGAGAAAACAAGAGAGCTCCTTGCAGAGAAAGCAAATGAAACTCTCAAGGAAATTTATGATAGGAAATAAAGTGACACTGAACATAAAGAAACCTAATGCCATGGATTTCAGTTTGAAGAGGGAAAATGACAATGTTAAACTGAATGTAAATGGCATCTCTATACTCTGTGTAACAAATGCAGAATTTCTAGGAACGAATATTGATTCTCAGCTGAAGTGGTGTGAAGACACAAAGGTAGTTGCAAACAGAATGTCATCAGCATGTTGTGCCCTTAGAATTCTATCATCAGTGTGTAACATGCAGTGGCTTTTAGTTACATGCTATTCAAATGTACACTCAATTCTTAGTTATGGCATTATTTTTTGGGGAACAAATGCACAAAATATGAACACAATATTCAAACACCAAAAAACATCCATAAGAACAAAATCCAAAAACAGTAGTCGAGCTCATTGTAAAGATGTGTACAAAACACTGGGGATTTTAACTACTCTGTGTGAATATATTTGCTAGTCATTTGTATACATGAAAAATAAAATTCGTGATTACTGCACAAACAGCTCTGTCCTTGACTATGAAAGAAAAAATAAACATAAAACTCAAAACAGCATTTTCTACCAAGGAATAAAACTGTACAATAAATTACCAATAGAGATTTAAGGAACTGCAAAAAGTGCTTATTTAAAAAGGCAGCTAAAAAGTACCTATTATGCAATACATTGTATACATTGAAGAATTACTTACATAAAACAGAATAGGGTTTTGTAAAAAAAAGTTATACCAATAAATAATAATAATGATTATAAAACATCCAACATTTTACATAACACCCTCACACTATGTTTTTTCTTTCTTTTTTCTTTTCCAGAAAAACCTACACCCAAGCTACGCATAGCACAATACTAACACCTCTTCCTCTTTCTGAGATTAACATCTCACGCATTATGGAGGGATGCTGACTCAGTTTTTCAGGATAGCAAATGGGAAGTTGTGGTACAGAAAATGGCCCAGATATCACCAGTGCGTGTGTGTGTAGTGAGTGAAGTGTTATGAAACAAAGTGTGTATAGTGTGTGCAGTGACTGATAGTGAGATATGAGTGAACGGCGTGGCATTATATTATTTAATAAGTTATTTCTAAAAAAAAGTATTGTATACCAAGAGTAAATCTAATGACGATCTATAACAAGAAATCTGTAATTGTATGTGTATACGAATTATCTTCTTTTAAATTCATCTGAACTTGTTAATACTTCGACATGTCCTATATCCTTGTAAAAAGAGCCTCCTCCTCCTCCTCCTCCTCCTCCTCCTCTTGCTACTACAACTACAACGTGAGTTCACAACAATGGTCCTCAAACCGTTGTATAACGGTCCTGTCTCCGAGACACCGACAATTATGATGCTGAAAGATGACATCGCCATCTGGAAATACATCAAGCATGAAGAGATGCAGGTGGTTTGCAGCTGTCAGCGTTCACCTCGATGACGGCGTTTGTGGAGACGACTAGAGACCTAATGTAGCAAAATTGTGATTCACCTGAAGAGCCGACACGTGTCCATTGATCGACAGTCGAATCCTGGAGGTCCTGAACCCACTGCAATCGTAATTGGCGATGTCGGTGGGTCAACATGTGAACATGTGGGGGTTGTCTTCTGCAGAGCTCCATGTTCAATAATGTACATTGAACTGTGTGCCTCGAAACACTTGTGTGTGCACTAGGATTGTGCCCTTTTGGCAGAGAAGCCACAGATCACCATCTATCCTACTTTATAGAACATACAAGCCTCCGAACCCCACGTTCTGTGAATAATCGTGGACATCCGACCATTTAACACCTAGTGGTAGTTTAATTGTCCTTCTACCTCTTTCCATAGATGCTCACGACAGTAGTGTATGAACATTCGACTAGCTCCACCGTTTTCGAGATACTCGTTCACAGGCTCTGCGTAATAATAATCTGTCCTTTGTCAAAGTCCCATATCTCAATGGATTTCCTGAGTTGTAGCCCATGTCTTCGCTATGGTGATCCTCTGTCTATGTCTGCTCTGCTTACATACCTTTGTTACCGCATGACGTGCCGCAACGCCACCAGGTGCCATCCAACGTCACGCTGGGCAGTGGTCATAGCGTTTTCCCTTTCAGTGTATACCAATATAGGCAAGCCTTGTGGACTCCACTGATACTTTAGCCACCTCTACAGCGAATAGTCCTTCTCTGAAGATTGTGGCCTGCTTAAAATTTGACCTGGTGACGTAATATCTTGCACCGTAACTCGTACCAATGTTAAACTAACTGAATATTCTAACGTTGTCCATGGCTTTCCCGCAAACTGAATTATTTATTAATTTATAAAAACCGTTTTCAAAATCACACATTGCGAGAGCCCTAAGTGTTTAAATGAATGTACTCCTTCAACAAGGGATTCTGCTTGAAGCGGGCCGAAGTGGCTGAGAGGTTCTAAGCGCTACAGTCTGGAGCTGCGCGACCGCTAACATCACAGGTTCGAATCCTGCCTCGGGCATGGATGTGTGTGATGTCCTTAGGTTAGTTAGGTTTAAGTAGTTCTAAGTTCTAGGGGACTGATGATCTCAGAAGTTAAGTGACATAGTGCTCCGAGCGATTTGAACCATTTCAACGCTGCTTGGAGGAGATGCCACGGCTGATTCAAAGAAATCGCATCCCCATCCCAGCGTTGTCATTAGCTTGGGGAACGGACCATTTCGCGGGACTAGGCGCTCCGGACACAATGGCTGGTCACTGTGTGCATATGAAAATCAGTGGCATATTCTGGGTCTACCTCCAGCACATATCCCCTACCTGCATCAACAGCCACATTGAGGATCCTATACTTCAATCTGACGATTTCATCTTTGGGTGGCCAATGGAACTCTCCAAACAGTAGAGATTATTGCACTGCCTGTCTGTAGAGATTGTCACATCCAAGTAAAGTATGTCACTCAAATCGTCAGATAACGGGTACTCCCCCTCACCCACATATTGCAGAACAGTTTTGGATGTCTCACAAAGAAAAATTTTAATTTTCACTGTCCTCATTCCCTTATACAGCTGACGGTTGTTTATATTTGCAACTGCGAATTCACTTCATGTAAGTATAAGTGTGTTTCATTCTCAAATGTTGTTGCTACATGCCTCGATATGTATAAGTTTGTGTGATTGACGGCTCTGTGTCATCCGAGGATTAGAACCCTCTTCTTCCTGGGAATAACAACTGCTCTGAAGAGCCACGCCCGGGTTGCCGGGTTCGATTCCCGGCGGGGTCAGGGATTTTCTCCTTCCCGTGATGGCTGGGTGTTGTGTGATGTCCTTAGTTAGGTTTAAGTAGTTCTAAGTTCTAGGGGACTGATGACCATAGGTGTTAAGTCCCATAGTGGCCAGAGCCATTTGAACTATTTTTGCTCTGAAGATAGGAATCTCGACGGAAAAAAGTTCTCAGCCATCGCTGTCTCTGTCGTCATCATTGGTGCCATTCCTTGCTGCCAGTCGTCTCATTTGCTGCCAGTCTTCACTACCTACCATTGCCTTCACTACCAGTCATTGCCTTTGCTGCCAGTCATCACCTTCACATCCTGACCTTGCCCTCACCACTGGTCATCGCCAATGATCGCCAGCCTGCATCTCTTCTGCCAGTCTTCGCCTCCATCACACAGTCAACGCTGTTCCATAGCTTGCTTTTCACCGCCGCTGTCGTCTCTGCGATCCTCATCTGCTGTTGTGACGTCACCCCGGATCTCGTTGCCGTCATGCACCACTGTCTCAGCGACACTTCATTGTTGGTAAGCCTCAACAGCGAGTTCCCTTCCTCTATGCCCCAAAACGGACACTCCTGCCACAGCCATCATTCATACCATCTCTTTGAGTGCTACAGCTGTCACTACATGGAGCACTTTCTCTGGTCCCCATAGAATGTCCACCCTCCTCTTCCTTTCTTTGCCTACCCTACCCTTCCTACGACATCTACATCCTCCTGCTTATCCCTCACTTCCATCCATTCCCACACCGACCTCCTCCCCTCAAATCCAGCTAAAATAACAGATTGCATGGCAATACCTGAAACCACAGTACAATCAAAATGTAACCAAACCTGTTGAAGCCTACTGGAAGGATCTGCAGCACGCCATAGCCCACCTTCTCCAACGCACCAACGCTCACTCCTATCCATTGTCTCCTAAAAATCTCCAAAGTGCCCTAATGAAGACCCTACTCCGAGCACTGTAATCGAAAACATCCCAAACAAATCCTAATCCCACTGAACACAAGGACACTGTTCCCTCCCCTGCACCTTCTTCCTCCAATTGTTCACACTTTCATCCTACCCCATCCTGACCTCCAACTCTTAAACGCTAAGTCCCTTGGCATTTAAGTCAAGAAGTACATCCATCAGATTGCCATCATCCAAATCATACCCCACAAAGATTCTGTCCTCATCAAATACACAAAACCCAACTTCCACTCAAACTTTTTGCTAAAACACCCACACAGAAAATTCGGCCAAAGTGTCTCTCTCGCTCCCTTGAACACTGCCTACCCATCCAAACAAACCCAGTCCTTGCAGTCCCCTCATCCTCACTACCATGATAAGGGAGGTTGATCCTGAGATCGCAACAGAGGAGGCAGTCTCCACACTGAGTTCCAGTCCTGCCCTAGAAATCTACAGCGACTCAGATCCCACCTTTCTCATGTCAGTCTTCACAGTCTGCCCCCTCTGTCGATGAACCTCTCAGAGTGTAAGCCTCATTTACAACTGCTGCCACAAAGTCGAACCCTCCAAATCCCTTCCACAGTTCTACCATTGCCAAAATTGCCTCGTTTGTAATCACCACCTCACTCCTGACTGTAAAAATCCATCCACAGTTCTCACTTTAAAGGCTCAGTCCTGAAACAATGTCCAAACCTTTCTTCTCCTACCACCTGCAACACCTTGAATGATACCCACCCACCCTACTCTGTCAAATGCAAATACAAATCCCCCATCTATCAATCAGAATTAACTGTCTATCCGTATCAATAACTCTCTCTGCCCACCTCCCACTGCTGAAGATATCATCAGATTCCTCACAATCGTCCCCAAAGTACCCACCGTTTCTGGTGACCACATACCCTACAACAAACTTCTCTTGCCACCTGCTCCATTTTCCACCCCAATGCTCAAGTGACCTACTTTGAAACCAATTCCACTTCGTTTTCCTCCATCGTAACATTCTTGTTTAAACTTCTCCACACCCTCAACCGTACAACCCACTCCCTACGCGTTCATTAATACATTATCCTATACCACCAGCAAGCCACTGTCTCAAAACAACGTCGATATCTTCATTCTTAATTAAATGTTCCTCCAACCATATCACACGGTCCGAATAACCCCTTCTGCCAGCCAGAGATGGAGTTACAGTCGGCCACCAAAATAGTTTCCCTGCTCAGCAACAACCATTACTCAATAATCCCATAGAATAAATTATCATTAACCTCTTCTTTAAATGTTTAACTGTTACCTTACGAGCCATCACTTGTTTTCGTAGATATATGTTTGAGAGATGCTAAATGTTATTATCTTTACAGAACGATAAACAAACAAATCTTCATCATGCATAAAACAGATAAGACTGTGGATGATAAAGTCCTCAGATCAATGTATTATGGACTTGCTTCCCACATTTGTCTTATTCAGTTCATATATGGGGAAGTGCACAAGATGGCTACTTAAAAAGAATATTCACAATTCAGGAAAGGGCAGTGAGATGCTTTGCAAAAATACCACCAAGACAGACATGTAGGCAAGCTTTTGTACACTATAATATTATGACTGCATATTCACTGTACATATACCAAAGCATAATGGCGCTAAGGTCAAGCGATAAACACCTCCTAAATAAAGATGTATGCGAACATGGCGCAAGAGGAAATGAAAATTTCTACATGATAAACGGAAATCTAAAACTGTCTATGACTGCCCCTGAAGAAGCAGGCAAGAGGTTTTTTAATAAACTCCCCAACATCATTAGAAAAAGAAACAGACCTAAAATGCTTTAAAAATCATTTGAAACTATATCTCACAGAAAAATGTACACTCCTGGAAATGGAAAAAGGAACACATTGACACCGGTGTGTCAGACCCACCATACTTGCTCCGGACACTGCGAGAGGGCTGTACAAGCAATGATCACACGCACGGCACAGCGGACACACCAGGAACCGCGGTGTTGGCCGTCGAATGGCGCCGCCGTCAGTGTCAGCCAGTTTGCCGTGGCATACGGAGCTCCATCGCAGTCTTTAACACTGGTAGCATGCCGCGACAGCATGGACGTGAACCGTATGTGCAGTTGACGGACTTTGAGCGAGGGCGTATAGTGGGCATGCGGGAGGCCGGGTGGACATACCGCCGAATTACTCAACACGTGGGGCGTAAGGTCTCCACAGTACATCGATGTTGTCGCCAGTGGTCGGCGGAAGGTGCACGTGCCCGTCGACCTGGGACCGGACCGCAGCGACGCACGGATGCACACCAAGACCGTAGGATCCTACGCAGTGCCGTAGGGGACCGCACCGCCACTTCCCAGCAAATTAGGGACACTGTTGCTCCTGGGGTATCGGCGAGGACCATTCGCAACCGTCTCCATGAAGCTGGGCTACGGTCCCGCACACCGTTAGGCCGTCTTCCGTTCACGCCCCAACATCGTGCAGCCCGCCTCCAGTGGTGTCGCGACAGGCGTGAATGGAGGGACGAATGGAGACGTGTTGTCTTCAGCGATGAGAGTCGCTTCTGCCTTGGTGGCAATGATGGTCGTATACGTGTTTGGCGCCCTGCCGGTGAGCGCCACAATCAGGACTGCATACGACCGAGGCACACAGGGCCAACACCCGGCATCATGGTGTGGGGAGCGATCTCCTACACTGGCCGTATATACAGTTTGAGTGAATACTAAGATGGCGTTTAAATATGTTATATCATTACTGAAATGTACCTTTAAAAATTATCATTTCTGTATGACGTTTGGATTTGTATGTATATATAATGTGAAACATGTAATACCTTTGTATGCTTATAGACTATTTCTGTTTAATTATTTGTTTCATTTATATATAACGAAATCAAGTTTGATGTTAATAGCCTATTGTATGACACACCCAATACTCTCAGCTAGATTTTCTGCTGGAGTCCATGGGCAGAGAATAAATAAATAAATAAATAATCTTCTCAGTAACCTTGAAATGGTGAGCTACACTCTTCATTTTTATATATGAAATTAGTGAATTTACTCATGGCACTTTTGTTGCCTATACCTATGGTCACTTTCAGAACTCAAATTAATAATCGAATTAATTAATTTAATAAGAGTGAAACTTGAATTACTGGTGTACCCATGGACCACCATAATAAAATAAGAACAGTATATAGTTGAGGCAGCATGCATAAAAAGAGTGGCCTATTTAAGTTTACAAAAATAATAACAAGTTTTATTGATCGTCTTATAACTACAAAGAGCTGATGAATCTTACACAAAATAATAAAATGACAATATGTTGGCCACAACATCTTGGTATGTGTGATTACGAGTTACATTTTTTCATTTGGCTTATGAAGCCAATGGCAGCACGACGTCTCTTGCTGCACTTGTTACAAGTATTTCTAGCTGCTGAGGCAGGAGCAGTGGTAGCATTGCGTTGCTTTTTCTGTCTAAATCTGTCTAACAAGCCATCATGCTTCGACATCCCAGATGATATATCATTACGCAACTGTGGTCTCATGCTAACCCGCGCCTTCCACCTGTTGGTGTTGATGCCAAATCTCTGCATATCTCATGTACAGGAGTCCTTGAAACTCAATACAGGACGTCCTACAGGCCTTATGGCTGTAGAAATCTATACAAGCATAACATCATGTCGTAATCTCTCAGGATTCATATGGTAGACGTGTCCCAGCCAGCGGAGTAGCCTTTGCTTCAAGATACGTGAAATGCTGTTACTGTTAGTTTTAGGTAGTACTGTTTCGTTGGTCACTCGGTTCTTCCACCTTGCTCTGAGGATGGATATCAGGCACCACATGTGGAAAGCATTAAGGTGACGTTCTTGTTTGGCATAAGTAATCCATGTTTCTGATGCATGCAAAAGGATTCGGAGGACGCAAATTTGATGTACAAGAATTTTGGTGGCCAAGAGAGTTTGTTGTTTTTCCAAACACGTGTAGAGAACTTGCCAAAAGCTGTCGCAGCTCTTCCAATGCAAGCATCAATCTCCTTGTCGACAGACATGTTTCATTCTATAGTCGATCCAAGATAGCAGGAGTTATTCACGACATGCAGAGTAGTTCCACCTAATGTGATATTCAGCTGTGTATTAGCACCCTGAACCATATTATAGTCTTACTGCTGTTTACACTCATCGAGAATAGGTGGCATGCATAACTAAAGCTTGATACTGGCTCTTGCAGCTCTTCTGCAGAGCTTGCAACAACTGCAACGTCTTCAGCATATAGGAGTTCACGATCGATTATCTAGTAGCGCTTTGTCTTACTCTTCAGAAGACTGACGTTGGAAAGCCTTCCATCATTCCTAGTAACCAGATGTACCCCAACATTCCAATTCTCAAAAGCCACTTGGATCAGAGCCGAGAAGAAAATTCTGAAAAGTGTAAGTGCCAATACATAGCCTTGTCTTACGACACAGTTCATATTGAGTGGGTTGGATGTACTACCATCGAAGATTACAGCGCCACGCGTATTGTCATGAAAACATCTTATTAAGGACAACAAAGTTGGTGGACATCAAATTTTTTCCAATATGTTGTAGAGTCTACTGATGGTGTCAAAGGCTTTGTTGAGATCGACAAAAGCCACATATAATGGCGCTCTATGCTTGCGAGACTTTTCTTGTAGCTGGCGCAAAGTGAATATCATGTCACTTGTGGATCTCCCAGCTCGTAATCCGCACTGTGACTCAGGGAAGATCCGAGCAGCCAAAATTTCCTGTCTTTTCAGGATTATCCTCACATTCATCTTTCCAGAAACGCTCACGGGAGATATTCCTCTATAGTTGTTACAATCACCTCTGTCGCCTTTTCCCTTATAGATTGTTACTATATTTGCATCTCGCATGTCTTGAGGTATTGGGCATTCTTTCCAGCAATACAGTAGGATTTGATACAACATCGACGAAATACTGTCAAGTTTGATCATTTCAGCAGGTGGGTTATTAAGACCTGTACTCTTGCCTAGCTTTATACTTTTGAGTACGAATTTTAATTTGACGAGAGTAGGAGGATCGTCAAGCTCAGACATAACAGGGTAAGTTGATAAAGTACCCAAAGCTTTTAAAGAAATGTTGACCTCTTCTGAGTATAGGTTAGCATAGTGCTGCATCCATCCATCTAGCTGCTGGCTTTTATCGTTGATTTGGTCACCGTTAACATCTTTTATTTCTGCGTACTTGTTGCTTGTTGTTACAACGGCCGTTTTGATGCCTTGAAACATCTCACGGTAATTTCCTTTGTCTCGGCAGATCTGGATAGATTTGCTAAGGCTGGTACAAAATCTATTTGCACAATGGTGAGAAATTCGTTACAGATCTGCTTTGCACCCTTGAAGTCAGCTATTGCTCGTTAGCCTTTAGGATTGTTCATAACCTGTATATGAGCATTACGTGTCTTGCCTATATATGGGCGCAGCTCACTTTCACATTCAGCAAACCAGACGCTTTGAGACCTACCCTGCTTCCCTAATTTTCTAACAGCTTTTTGCATAATATTTTCTGTAGCTAGATGCTACGTATTTTCGGATCTCTGTGAAGTTATCAGTTGCTCAGGATTGAGTTTCATCTGAATAGCCCCTCTGAACATTTTATATAGCGCTTTATCTTGGATAGTTTTGGTGTAGATCTTTACTCTTCTACAAACGCTCTCAGCTGAATGAATCTTCTTTGGTGAGAACCGTTATTTGCTCATCTAAAGAGTTATCAGTATCACAGTCAGCACAGTGATATGTGCGGGAACTAAGGTCATGACTTAGGTCACATCTTCTGGTTGTGATGGAGTCGAGCTGATGCCAATGACCTGAACGTGGGTGTTTCCATGTTACTTTGAGCATGGCTATGTTCCGGAAGTAAGTGGTAGTGATGCAGAGAGAAACATAATTGTAATGTTCCAACAGTGTCTGGCCATTCTTGTTCATATTTCCAGTGCCGTGTGTGCCAATGCAGTCAGGCCAGTTGTTCCATGTATTCCCAATCCTGCCATTCAAGTCTCCCAGTAAGATAAGTTTATCTGAGTCATGAACATTCTCCAAACATTTCGCAGATCTTCATAAAACTTGTCTTTGACTTCAGGTGGCTCTTTCGTAGCGGGAGCCTATGCTCAGATTAAAGTTATGAGGCCTGATGTTGTCCTTAATATCAAAGTTGTTTATCGTTCAGAAACAGATTTTGGATGTTTGCAGCAGCTAAGAAGACTGTTTCGCACTGCAAAGCCAACTCCACGCTCACATCTTTCTCCAATTTCTCTCACTTTCCAGAAAAAGGTGTGATTACCTATACGCAGGCTGCCTTCCCCTGAGAGACAAGTTTCCTGGAATGCAGCCACATCAATGCGAAGATGCAGCAGCTCTCTGTCGATTATGGCTGTTTTTCTTACTACAGGGGCAGCATCCGTAGGAGTGTCCTGTCCGGGTAACATATTTCTAGGTGACAAATCGTGTTACTGAATTGTTGGCCTTTTGTTCATATGAGCTACTTTATAGTTGTTTTTCCAGGTGCCTCAGTAACCCACCTTGTATCAAGCACTGCGTGATGCTCGCTGCTCCATACAGCCATAGAAGCGCAAGATGGGGGACGGACTAGTGCCCTACTGACTTGGGGCTGTCCAACTTGAGGCAGTCCATAACCAGTCCATTAGCCGCAATGCACTACCCCACTGACGAAAGTCACAACTGGCGCCCGTACACAAGTTCCTCAGCGAAACACTTAAAACTGGTAACTGCGACTCCTTGTGTTGTTATCCGCACCTCTGCAGGCGAAAGCGCAGTGTCCTCTCCACAGGTACTGCATTGCCTGGGACATATTTGAAAACCACGAACTTGCCGAGCATTCATGGCTTTCTCTAGAGCCAAACTGTTTCCACAGGAGTGACGGGTCACTACATGTGGAGTTGAATGGGTTGCAGGAGATGCTGACTTGTTCAGGTTGAACCCTACTGTTACCTACGGTACTCCGAATCCATTGCACCCTCTTCCAAGCATACGCACCGTACCGAAGCCCTCCTACTCCGCCCCAGAAGCCGTTGGGGACTTCACCCAGAACCTGGGGCTAGGATCCTGCATCAAACACCACAAAACTGGGGTGAGAGAGATAGGAAACTAAAAGAGACTCTCGAGACTCGAAACCTTATACCATTGGGGTCGAAAAAAAAAACAATAATTGGCCAAGGCAGGCCGATAGGAAAGAAAACCAAGTAAGCGGAAATAACGTCAGACACAGCTCGCGGAACCATGGACGCCACCCTCGAACTTCTGGATGAAGTGACCTGGGGACACAAATCGGAAAAGGGATTGTGCTTGACTGGCAAAGAATTCATTGGGGTGGAAGCTGCACAAATTGTCCCCTGAATTAATCCCTTTTATAACGCAGTCTGACTTTGTTTACATGAATCCACTGCGACGCCCATCTCGATTCAAATGAAATCAACTACAACCAAGTATACCACAAACTATGGTTACCCAGAGAACAGAGACCTGTGAATCTCATTTAACAACCTTACGCCAGTCCAGCAAAATTTTACACTTTCGCATTGCAACCGGTGGCGGCAGCAAAAGGTGCGCTGTGGGCGAGGAGTGGCGCGAAGCAGCAGCTGTAATATTCGGACGTGTCCAGGAAATATGCAAACAACTTGGACTGGCGTTCTGATTATCAGAACGCCGGAAACTTCTCTACCAGAGCCCTGAAATCCCGGCAGATTTCAGTGTGAGGACCACCTGTTTGCTGGTCTGGCCAAGCCAATTTGACTCACAGGCACGACAGTGCATGCTGGAAGTTCAAACGTCAGACGACTGACACAGGACTATTAAGTTCACCCTCCGGACACACAATATGTCCGAGGTGATATACAGTTCCACTGTTGGAAACTGCCACTAGCTCTTAGTCCTCTCAAGATACTGACCACATAGTACTCTCAAGATACTGACCACAATTCTGACCTATTAGGGAAAGACCTGAAGTTCTCCACCAGAGGAGGACTAGAAGATGAAGCATGGAAAGAATCATAACCACTTTCCACTAAGCCTCGGTGCAGGAGCCAAATGATCAAAAACGAAACTGTCCCTACTCTGTACAAATCAGTAGATCTATCCTCTACTCACTGAATCTCCTCTCTTGACTGTTCTGTTGGCCTGATAGCCAATCCAAACACAGCACCGGAGTTTCCACACTGGGGGAGCAACAAGCCTCCACATTGCATATCCTGAGAGGAGCCAATCATGGCTCAAAATCTTTCTTGCATGAAAAAAAAAGAAAGATTTTAGACTAGGGAGGCGTCATTCTCACATTAAGCATGGTCATGTCATTGGCAAAAAGAAAAAAAAAATCTACCTACATGGGACCACAGTCCCTCATTTATGGAGAGATCTAATCTTTCCAGACTCACCATTTCCAATTTCTGAAAGAAGGCTGTTAAGCTTCATAGACAGTCGTGCCTGTGAAATATGTATGTTTATTGCCGCACGCTAAATGGCGACTTTCTGGGGTCAGGGGAGTTACAGTCTTGTATCCACTAAACATGTGAACCAATCATTCTGTCTGTATCGGCCCACCTTCTAACATAAGAATGCACGGAGTTTTATGACCTTCCCACAATTTGCACAAAGGCTCCATTTACAGCTGTCTCTCTTATTAAGGCTTCCTTTGTCCACTTTCTGCCAACTGGCTGCCTTTGTTTCGTACTGAAGTAAAATATGTATGTATGAAAACTTCCATTTTATTTTTCACCATTAAAAAGTTTAAAATTTATTGTAAATATCTCACCTTGCTGTGTCTTGTTTTTTTTTTTCTTCTCATGTAAGTTTTACTATCGACTGGCTGAAGAGCCCGTTGACTGTACCACTGACTGCGCCCTCCCCCCTCTCCCCCACTCCCACCTGTGTGGGGCATGGAGGAATCAGATTAAAATAAATAAAAAGAAGATGGCTCTCTGGTGGTTGACTGTGTTACTGCTTGTGAAATAGCCACTGTCCATTCGACACACAAATTTCTGTGGAGAGTTGTAAAAGTATAGTACCTAAACTTTTTTTGCTTCAGAGCCACTACAGAAGCTTCCACTTTAGGAGGACAAATGTTCATCATTCAGTTTATTGAATTTCCCTGCAGAAAGTCTGTATGTATATGTGGGCTACGGCTCTTTTTAAATCTAGATTAACTTTGAATTTTCCCACCACCATTTTCGAGTATGGTTTAAAGTATATGTGTGATTCTCTCATTTTCAAATTTCTCCTACATTTCAACTTGGGTCTCCTGAGCTGCTACTGCAGCACAATCACAAACAGCACACAACTGGTGGAGATCAGAACTCGTGTCCTCCATTTCATATTAGGCAGTTGAATCGACAGTATATGTGTGGTGTCTCTGTGCACAGAGTGGTCACTGGCAACCAGTGCAAGACAGCAGGGCCAGTGGGACTCAGTTCTCGTGGCCCAATTTGACCCTACATATGTCAGTGAGAATGTTGGCACAACTCCCAGCTGATGGTGTGCTGGACTGTAAGACTGTAGTAGAATGCTGAGTGGAATGAAACTTAAGGCAAGTAAGCTCCAAACTTAATTGTATAAATTACGATGTCATACGGGTGGGGGGAGGTAGGATTGTTTAAGCTTTCAGCTTGAGACAAATGATGGAAAACGTCTGGGGAAAACTCAGTGTGGAGTTAAATAAAGAATCAGTTGCTCTTACTACAGCACATACTTTTTGGACTTTAACTTCTGGGATAAATTGTTTTACTATGCTGCGTGTCACATGTGCTGGTCATTTTGAACGTACGACTTTTTGAACTAAAGTAACATAATGTTGTATGATATATGTGTAGGCAATTTTGAAAACCGTTTAAATGGTGACGTCAGAGGGGTTTTGCTTAGCTTGAGACAAGCAGCATGGAATTAAACACTTAAAATAACTCTGCAGTCTCTACAGGTAAGTTACATCCATCTGTCCTAGCATCTTGGATTCTGGTGTCTTAGAGCTGAGCCAGTGTTCCAGGGGATTCTTCACTTAGCACAGCTGACATGCTTCCACCAGCATGACAATGGGCAAGTTCTGCCCTGGGCGCCATGTTGAATCGCCATCTTGGATTCTGATTTCATAGTAGGGCTACACCAGTATCTGAGGCCAACTGTTTTGAATTCTGGAATGACAGTGCAATGTCTTGTTCAAATAGTTCAAATGGCTCTGAGCACTATGGGACTTAACTTCTGAGGTCATCAGTCCCCTAGAACTTAGAACTACTTAAACCTAAATAACCTAAGGACATCACACACATCCAGGATTCGAACCTGCGACCGTAGCGGTCTCCACTGTCTTTTATTTTGGAATGTCTCTCCAATTTATACTTAGGACAACAGCCCTATTTCCACAGTGACATAATAGGGGTGGGGGCAAACCCCGCACTATTTTTTTAATTTTTGGCCAAATTTGGAATTTCCTTCCATTTTATACATAGGAGAATTAGCTTTTGTCAGGCAGCGGAGGTGGGGTGGCTGGGGAATCCGATGACTCATCGATTATGTCATACATTACGTTATTTATGACGTCATCGGTCACTTCTTTTGAGCCAGAGGTCCCACTGTGTACCTACTGGTACGGTTACAACACAGAGCAGAAACATACAAGACGTTATATTCGAGTAAAGAGAGGTAAGAATTCGCACACTGACTACAGGCAGGAGAATACAAAGGACGTTCCATGTGCTGTCTACAAGGTTATCGATAGACGGAAAGAAGCTCGATTGCAGCTACCAAGTTTTACCCATTGACGACAAAGACTCGTGTGCTGTCCGCCTAACTGCCTTTCCGCGAGTGATAATCGGGTCCCGTTGCGGAATTGTTAACTATACTACATCTACATGCATGACTACTCTGCAATTCACATTTAAGTGCTTGGCAGAGGGTTCATCGAACCACAATCATACTATCTCTCTACAATTCCACTCCCGAACAGCGAGCGGGAAAAACGAACACCTAAACCTTTCTGTTCGAGCTCTGATTTCTCTTATTTTATTTTGCTGATCATTCCTACCTATGTAGGTTGGGCTCAACAAAATATTTTCGCATTCGGAAGAGAAAGTTGGTGACTGAAATTTCGTAAAAAGGTCTCGCCGCGACGAAAAACGTCTATGCTGTAATGACTTCCATCCCAACTCGTGTATCATATCTGCCACACTCTCTCCCCTATAACGCGATAATACAAAACGAGCTGTCCTTTTTTGCACCCTTTCGATGTCCTCCGTCAATCCCACCTGGTAAGGATCCCACACCGCGCAGCAATATTCTAACAGAGGACGAACGAGTGTAGTGTAAGCTGTCTCTTTAGTGGACTTGTTGCATCTTCTAAGTGTCCTGCCAATGAAACGCAACCTTTGGCTCGCCTTCCCGACAATATTATCTATGTGGTCCTTCCAACTGAAGTTGTTCGTAATTTTAACACCCAGGTACTTAGTTGAATTGACAGCCTTGAGAATTGTACTATTTATCGAGTAATCGAATTCCAACGGATTTCTTTTGGAACTCATGTGGATCATCTCACACTTTTCGTTATTTAGCGTCAACTGCCACCTGACACACCATACAGCAATCTTTTCTAAATCGCTTTGCAGCTGATACTGGTCTTCGGATGACCTTACTAGACGGTAAATTACAGCATCATCTGCGAACAGTCTAAGAGAACTGCTCAGATTGCCACCCAGGTCATTTATATAGATCAGAAACAGTAGAGGTCCCAGGACGCTTCCCTGGGGAACACCTGATATCACTACTGGCCATTAAAATTCCTACACCACGAAGATGACGTGCTACAGACGCGAAATTTAACCGACAGGAACAATATGCTGTGATATGCAAATGATTAGCTTTTCAGAGCATTCACAAAAGGTTGGCACCGGTGGCGACACGTACAACGAGCTGACATGAGGAAAGTTTACAATCGATTTCTCATACACAAACTGCAGTTGACCGGCGTTGCCTGGTAGCGTTGCCTGGTAGCAGTCGAAATGGCAGGCATCTTATCCGCATGGCTGTAACGGATCGTGCGGCCACATCTCGATCCCTGAGTCAACAGATGGGGACGTTTGCAAGACAACAACCATCTCCACGAACAGTTCGACGATGTTTGCAGCATCACGGACTGTCAGCTCGGAGACCATGGCTGCGGTTACCCTTGACGCTGCATCACAGACAGGAGAGCCTGCGATGGTGTACTCAACGACGAACCTGGGAGCACGAATGGCAAAATGTCATATTTTCGGATGAATCTAGGTTCTGTTTACAGCATCATGATGGTCTCATCCGTGTTCGGCGACATCGCAGTGAACGCACATTGGAAGCGTGTATTCGTCATCGTCATACTGGCGTATCACCCGGCGTGTTGGTATGGGGTGCCATTGGTTACTCGTCTCGGTCACCTCTTGTTCGCATTGACAGCACTTATAACAGTGGACGTTACATTTCAGATGCGTTACGACTCGTGACTACCCTTCATTCGATCCCTGCGAAACCATACATTTCAACAGGATAATGCACGACCGCATGTTGCAGGCCCTGTACGGGCCTTTCTGGAAACAGAAAATGTTCGACTGCTGCCCTGGCCAGCACATTCCCCAGATCTCTCACCAACTGAAAATGTTTGTTCAATGGTGGCCGAGCAACTGGCTCGTCACAATGCGCCAGTCACTGCTCTTGATGAACTGTGGTATCGTATTGAAGCTGCATGGGCAGCTCTACCTGTGCACGCCATCCAAGCTCTGTTTGACTCAATGCCCAGGCGTATCAAGGCCGTTATTACGGCCAGAGGTGGTTGTTCTGGGTACTGATTTCTCAGGATCTATGCACCCAAATTGCGTGAAAATGTAATCACATGTCAGTTCTAGTATAATATATTTGTCCAATGAATACCCGTTTATCATCTGCATTTCTTCTTGGTGTAGCAATTTTAATGCTCAGTAGTGTATGTTTGTCGCCGAAGACGCCATAAAGCGAGCGGGTTGCGTCCCTTTCAAGCGCTAATTACTCGAACAGTCAGAGAAAGATTTATTGGTTGTGTTCAGCAGAAAAAAGTTACACACAAGCACAAGCACACACACACACACACACACATACACACACACACCATCTTCCACGTAGTATTAGTTAATGGTAGGCATAACCGTAACATGTCCAGCCGTAAAATTTCGAAGTAAATTATTGTTCTACATTTAGTTCTATATGATTGCTTATGATAAACTGTGAAACAAGACAACGGCGTTAAATAACGTAAAATTCCAGGAAATCCACTGTATGTGGTAACAAGGTTTTATAGAAACTTTGTCTGTTTTTAAATAAGTTCAAAATGGTTCAAATGGCTCTGAGCACTATGAGACTTAACTTCTGAGGTCATCAGTCCCCTAGAACGTAGAACTACTTAAACCAAACTAACCTAAGGACATCACACACATCCATGTCCGAGGCAGGATTCGAACCTGCGACCGTGGCGATCACGCGGTTCCAGACTGTAGTGCCTAGAACCGCTCGACCACACCGGCCGACTTTTAAGTAAGTAAATATTGTTTTAAAAACTCAAACGTATATGTCTATGAGTAGTAAAAATCATTTTCGGTGTTTTGTAGAAAGATCATAAAAATCCACTGATGATGCTGAAACTTCAGCGAAACATGTCTGGGAAATAAAAATAAAAAAATTGTGTTTTCCTCAAGGTGAACCGTCTCCAAAAAGAAATCTAAAACTTTTTCCTTCGGCTAGTTCCAATGTACACAGTCTAGATGACTCTAGTGTCGACCGAGATGTCTGCAGTTGGTGAAAACTGTGCTTAAATCTAGATGACTCTATCCTAGCTCGTCTAGAGGAATTTTCATCTTTATAAAATAAACTATATAATAATCATGTATGATCTTCGAAAATGTAATTTTTTGAATTTCATACTTTAGCGAAAAATTAATAAATCACCGCTAATCTCCTCTTTGCACTTATGTGCATATTTTTAGACTGTACTTATAGTACACTCGTGTAGCTGGCAAAGATATCAAAACATGTTTCATATAGAATAATTGTGCCTAGCAGATAACTGGTTATCATTCTACAGTTTTCAAGTTTCATGCAACGTCCTACAAAAATTCTCAAAATTCTGAACACATCCATTGACAATTGCCATCGCCTGATGATAGATAAGTATGTACCAATGTTTTTTGCATGCGTATGGTGCCATGAACTCCAAAGTGCCTATTATTTACCTGCTTACGGCTGACTGTACAGGTATTATACTGGATAATGACGTAAAAACCGAAACCTAGATAGCACAGAAGAAAAATATAGTAATATACAGTATTTCAAAAAATACTGCATGACTGTGGCTCAACGCCATCGAAAACTATTACTATGCGAAGTTGATCCTGCAGCGACGGCAATCATATCACACTACAGTGTTGCATCTGAGAGTTGTTACACTGTTCTCGCTGTGATGCGCGTTTTGGCTATTGTGTGTTACAGGCTTCTTCGCTGTTGTGAACGAATTTTCACAGTAACGAGGGTGACTGTGGTAATAAATCGAACATAACATTATTACTCTGCAACGAGACCGTGGGTCTCTTATACCAAAATACTCAGAAGGTATCCCTGAAAAACATCTGAAACTTTGTCGGTAGAGTTCTGGTTCACTTTCGTGTACATCAACGTTCCAGCTTTCATTAGATATCATCAGATACGGAAATTTGAACTTGAAACAGGAGTCAGAGAAATTACCGAATAAGCGGTCAGTAAGGAAAAAATGCTTTTGTTTGAGTATAATCTTATTTTCAGTTGGAAATGGCAGCTAACGGAAACTTAAGAAGGTGCTTACAAACGCTGTGGCTGTAATTTGCTAACATTTTCATGGAGAATTTTTTTTAAAATGAGTAGAAAACATAGATCAGGAAACTAACTGTAAATTTTTGAGTCCGAATCAGTTCATATAGTGCTCAGATCTTACTGAAACCACATCTCCGAAGCAGTGTCCCGCTAACGCTTCTGTGACCTATAATTAAGTAAGTGAATTGAAAATCATGTGCAGTTATCAACAGCGCCATGGACTGCAAGCGAACCGTAAATTTTTGTAAAACATTCAATACATGTTCGACTTTAATTATGTGTGTCAAAAAGGACCTTCAGTTCCATAAACAAATGTATTTGTGGCAACCCGACTTTTAGTGAGAAATTTTAACTACTTTTATCCACATCTTGTTTCAACCTCAAGTACTAAATTTGCTACAATAGTACGCTATCCCCTGCAGTGGCGAGTAAAGAGGTTATTACCAAGAGTGTCGTGGGTTTGCACTATTCGTATAGATTGTATCTTCCCCAGCGCGAATACATTTAACAATTATTTGCTCGAATGAACCTCACGCGGCTGACTTCAGTCAACGGAAAGATAACAGCAAATTATCGAGGTGATTAACAAGAGGTACACTAATTCGTTATCATTTCACAACTGTATCAGTTAACGTAGTATCAGTAAGTCCCTTATCGAAGCCATTGTGATCTCCTCAGCCACATCGGTCACAGGTGGTAAACACCTGGTACTTACTTCATCGTTGATTTTACTAGCAGTGTACATTGTACTAGTCACCGTTTTAGGTCACACGCTGAGAAAGCGGCATCACCGCGAAAGCCGCGCATCACCTGATCCGTGATGCGCTAATGTGTCGCTAGCCGAGGTCAACGCCTCCTTTGCGGTCGCGCCAACCTCGCACTGGCAACGGTTTGCGCGTGAGTGGCCAGAAGCACGCACTTAAACCGAGGAAATATTACTAAGTCTGCTCAAGTACTGTTTTGTATTTATTTCTGAAAGCAGATCCTTCCTTATGACTGTACATCTGACCCACTAAGATGACAAGGTTTTCAACCTATCAGAGAAGTAGGTGTTGTGGAACAGAAAAATACTCCGTTATGGAAGCAAACTCTTCGTCTTCTGACGAAAATTTCTTGTAAAGAAGTACAATTTTGAGACAGGAAATAGCAGGTGTGGCTGTTCGAGATAGAACTGAAGAATAAGTAAATGAGAAACCAGTTCAGATCGAAAGTGACGCTTTTTCGACGGTGCGCTTGCTGTTACGTCAGTTGGAACATAGCTCTGGTGAAAGAGCACATTCCAGTGTGTTAATCTGGATCATTTTTCAGTCCAATCCTGTTAGAAATCGTTCAATAAGGAAGCAAACTGAGAACCAATTATGATTCTGCCTTTCTCCCAACCATCAGAACTACACACTGGGAATCGCAGATTGCAATGACTATTGGTTTTTCATCCGACGGAAAGGCCTGCACCTTCTTGGTGTATTTTCACTAGCCTTTACCCATACTGTTGATTATTACTTGGATTCAGGAATGTGCTGAGGGTTCAGCACTAATGTGCGTGGAAAATCCTGCGGTTTGTGACTAAATAGTGTCACTTTCTGCATCGAAATATTCTTTCACAGTCCGTTTTGGTCAAAAGTTAGCGATCGTGGCAGCCAGCACACAGGAATTTTTCATGTCCAGAATGGAGTGCACCTATTCGCCTTCAGTTTCAGCTATATCGTGCACATTCATTTTCACGGTTATCCGTAACCATATCGTGAATTATTTCAATATCTTTCCGTCCAATAATCTCAGCTACCGAGTATTTCGACTTCCGTTTTCCACGGTCACATTTAAGCCCATTAAACCGGAGTTAAATACTCTCAAATATCAAATCAGAATGCAAATTCAAATGGCTCTGAGCACTATGGGACTTAACATCGGAGGTCATCAGTCCCCTAGAACTTGGAACGACTTAAACCTAACTAACCTAATGACGTCACACACATCCATGCCCGAGGCAGGATTCGAACTTGCGACCGTAGCAGTCACTTAGAACGACTTAAACGTAACTAACCTAAGGACATCACACACATCCATGCCCGTGGCAGGATTCGAACCTGCGACCGTAGCAGTCACACAGTTCCGGAAAAAGCGCCTAGAACCGCTCGGCCACCGCGGCCAGGAAGTCAGAATTCACGTAAACTTACTGCATTTCGTATTTGTTCTGCGTACTGTTGAGCCCCTAAAATGAAAATACTAAAAAATTAATCGTCTCCTTATTTTACGTCGCTTTAGCACTTTAGATGGCTGCAGACTATCAATTTCGCATCATAACACTTATAACTTTTAATAAAAGAGTTACAGAAATCATGCTGACCAACAATAGCGTGATGTAGCAAAATATCAATCCTTTTCTTAGAAATTTACAGATTTTAATATTTTACTCTCATAAAAATGGAGTAAAGTGTCATCCATTCCATTTTGATTTGTACGAGCCTTCGTCACTCTAAAGATAGCCACAAACTTCGACTTTCTGTCTTTGATTTTAGCAATTGAATATACTACGCCAAATAGCATTATCACCGTAGCGGACAAGCTGCCACAGTTATTGATTGGGAGCTTCAGTTGCACTGTGTGCAGAAACCTTTTGCAACCAGATACTAAGGTGTTCGGTAAAGTAGTTAGCAACGAGCTGAACTGAGTGCGTCCATATTTCATGTAGTGTTCTGTAGCCCCTAAATGAAATGGATGTTCAAAGATACGCACTGAGTCAATGAAAATTAACAGTTAATAAAAAAAAAGCTTTCCTTCTGTTACACTAGTAACCTAACCTAACCAAAACAGTTACTAACGCTCGTCGGAACATATGAAACAGTAGTCTGAAAATACGACTTCAGTAAGTGAATTAGAGCTACTGTTTTGTTACTTAAGTGGCGGTAAGCGAACGTGTTACTCAGTTGACACGAAACTTCTCACATGGTAGAAGATCATGTAATGTTTTCAATACACAGGCTATCAGTAAGCAACAGAGAAATCTAAAAATCATCGCCCGAAAGTAATATCATCTATCTGAAGTGCTCAACTGCCCCTAACTCCACCTCTCCCCCATCCCCCCTCTCAAAATTAATTAAGGTAATTTCAACTTAGAACCACACCGTATCCGTACCATCCTCATAAGAAGAAAGTCTTAGACATATCTTCAAATTCAAAAACACCAGAGCTTCGGGAGAAGATGGTTTCGTGGCAGAAGTGTTGAAAAGTCTTGGACCAACTCCCCTGAAAGAACTGACACAAATCATGACAGAGAGACGATAGACAGAAAAACTTCCGGAAGATTGGAAATGCGTCCTCATTCACCAACTGCACAAAACGAGTTTAAACACCCATCGAGGACTCTCCATCCTTTAACTTAACATACGCAATGCTGTCAGCATGCGTCCTCAAGAGATTTCGGGGGCAACTCGATCAAAAAGGTGACGAATATGAAGCCGGCTTCCGCACTGGGCGAAACTGTATACCATAAGTATTCCATTACAAGAAATGTTAAAATACAAAGCATACACGACCAGCCCGATTATACGGTCACTTCTGGACTTGATTCAGTCGTTTGACAATCCCTCTTGATCATCCTGAAGGAACAAGAACTCGAACCAAAAACCTTAAACCTCTTCAGGCAAACACTGACCAACACAGGCTCCAAAGCAAAGGTTAGCTGTCAGAACCATTTCCGATCAATACCGGTGTTGGACAAGGCAATAGTCTGTGTCCTATCCTCTTTAATTTGGTTTTACACAATGTCATCCGAGAGTGGGAAATAGAACTTAAAAACCAAAACTATTTAGAAACCATACAACTTGAAAGACCTAGAAATGACATCCAGATTTCCAGACAAGCTTTCACAGACGAACCAGCAATACTTGTAAACGACGAGACGACAGTAATCAAACAGATAGAAACTCGCAAGAAATGGGCTGATAGAGCTAGTCTCCAACTGTCGTTCCAAAAACGTAAGTACACTATGTGATCAAAAGTATCTGGAAACCTGGATGAAAATGATTTACAAGTTCATAGCGCCCTCCATCGGTAATGCTGGAATTTAATAAGGTGTTGGCCCAACCTTAGCCTTGATGACAACTTCCACTCTCGCAGGCATACGTTCAATCAGGAGGTGGAAAGTTTCTTGGCGAATGGCAGCCCATTCTTCATGGAGTACTGCCCTGAGGAGAAGTATCGATGTCGGTCGGTGAGGCGTGGCGCGAAGTCGGCGTTCCAAAACATCCCAAAGATGTTTTATAAGATTCATGTCAGGACTCTGTGCAGGCCAGTCCATTACAGGGATGTTATGGTCGTGTAACGACACCGCCACAGACAGTGCATTATGAACAGGTGCTCGATCGTGTTGAAAGATGCAATCGCCATCTCTGAATTGCTCTTCAACAGTGGGAAGCAAGAAGGTGCTTAAAACATCAATTTAGGCCTGTGCTGTAATAGTGCCATGCATAACAACAAGGGGTGCAAGCCCCCTCCATGAAAAACACGAACTCACCATAGCACCACCGCCTCACTACACACACTGGCAGATGACGTACACCGGGCATTCGCCATACCCACACCCCGCCATAGGATCGCCACGTTGGATACCGCGATCGTCACTTCACACGACGTTTTTCCGCTGTTCAATCGTCGAATGTTTGCGCTCCTTACACCCAAGCGAGGCGTATTTTGGCATTTACCGACTTGATGTGTGGCTTATGAGCAGCCCCTCGACCATGAAATCCAAGTTTTCTCACCTCGAGCCTAACTGTCACAGTACTCGCAGTGCATCCTGATGTAGTTTGGAATTCCTGTGTGATGGCCTGGATAGATGGCTGCCTATTACACATTACGACCCTCTGCATCTGTCGGCAGTCTCTGTCAGTCAACAGACGAAATCGGCCTCTACGCTTTTGTGCTGTAAGTGTCCATTCACGTTTCCACTTCACTATCACATCGGAAACAGTGGACATAGGGATGTTTAGGAGTGTGGAAATCTCGCGTATAGACGTATGACACAAGTGACACCCAATCACCTGACCACGTTCGAAGTCCGAGAGTTCCGCAGAGCACCCTATTCTGCTCTCTCGCGATATCTAGTGGCTACTGGGGTCGCTGATATGGAGTACCTGGCAGTAGGTGGCAGCACAGTGCACCTAATATGAAAAACTATGTTTCTGGAGGTGTCCGGATACTTCTGATCACATAGTGTGTATTTACTAAGTATATCCTAGTCATAAACTAATCACAAAATATTGCCAAGTCTAGAGAGTTCCATATTAAAGGTATTTAGGCGAATTCCTTGAACATACAGGAGAAGAGGGAATGGCATAGGAAATCCGCATGCAAAAACTTAGGAGAGCTTACGGTAACACCTACAAGATCTTTAGCAAAAAACCTATATCCATAAACAGGAAAATCGGTCCCTGTAACATAATTATCAGGCTTGAAACCATATACGCTAGCGGGACGCTCACATTCCACGGAAAAGGTGACCAGGAAGATATCCTAAGAGAAAAATGCAAAATTCTAAGAAATATACTCAGTCCAAAGGAACAGAAGATGGACACAGACTGTTGTTCTTGTAGTCTTCAGTCTAGAGGCTGGTTTCATGCAGATCTCCATGCTACTCTATCCTTGCAAGCTTCTTCATCTCCGAGTAACTACTGCAACCTTCAACCCTCTGAATCTGCTTGGTATATTCATCTCTTGATCTACCTCTACAATTTTTATCTTCCACGATTCCCTCCAATACTAAGTTGGTGATCCTTTGATGCCTCATAAATGTCCTAACAACCGGCCCCTTCTTTTAGTCAGGTTGTGCCACAATATCCTCTTCTCCCCAGTTCTGTTCAGTACCTCCTCATTAGTTATATGATCTACCCATCTAATCTTCAGCATTCTTCTGTCGGACCAGATTTTGAAGCTTCTATCCTCTTCTTGTCTAAACCATTTATCGTCCATGTTTCACTTCCATACATGGCTACACTCCATACAAATACTTTCAGAAAAGACTTCCTGACGCATAAATCTTAACTCGATGTTAACAAATCTTTCTTCTTCAGAAACGCTTTCCTTGCCATTGCCAGTCTACATTTGATATCCTCTCTACTTCGACCATCGTCAGTTATTTTGTTTCCCAAATAGCTGAACTCATCTACCACTTTAAGTGTCTCATGTCCTAATCTAATTCCCTCAGCATCGCCTGATTTCATTAGACTACATTCCATTATCCTCGTTTTGCTTTTCTCGATGTTCATCTGATATCCTCCTTTCATGACACTATCCATTCCGTTCTCTGACAGAATTACAGTGTCAGCGGCAAACCTCAATTTTTTTTTTCCTCTCAGTGGATTTCAATTCTCATTCCACATTTTTCATTTGTTTCCTTTACTCCTTTCTCAATATGCAGATTGAATAACATCGGGGATATGCTACTAGATCGGCTTCTACCAGTTTTTCCATTCGTCTGTAAAGAATTCGTGTCAGTATCTTGCAACCATGACTTACTAAACTGATAGTTCGGTAATTTTCACACCTGTCGACGCCTGTTTCTTTTCGATTGTAATTATATTCTTCTTGAAGTCTGAGAGTATTTCGCCTGTCTCATACACCTTGCTCACCAGATGGTAAAGTTTTGTAATGACTGGCTCTCCCAAGGCAATCAGTAACCCTAAAGGAACGATGTCTACTCCTGGGGCCTTTTTTTGACTTGGTGTTTCAGTGCTCTGTCAAATTCTTCACTCAGTGTCATATCTCCCATCTCATATTCATCTCCATCCTCTTCTATATCAGTAATATTGCCCTAAAGTAAATCTATATACTCCTTCCACTTTTTTGCTTTCGCGTAATTGCTTAGGACTAGTTTTCCATCTGAGCTCTTGATATTCATAGAGGTGGTTCTCTTTTCTCCAAAGGTCTCTTTAATTTTCCTGTAGACAATATCTATATTACCCCTAGTGATGTATGCCTCTACCTTCTTACATTTGTCCTCTGGCCATCCTTGCTTAGCCATTTTGCACTCCCGGTGATCTCACTTCTGATACGTTTGTATTTCTTTTCGCCTGGTTCATTTATTGCATTTTTATATTTTCTCTTTTCATCAATTAAATTCAATATCTCTTCTGTTAGCCAAGGATTTCTACTAGCCTTCGTCTTTTTACCTACTTGATCCTCTGCTGCGTTCACTATTTCAACTCTCAAAGCTATCGACTCTTCTTCTGCTGTGTTTCTTCCCCTGTTCTTGTCAATCGTCCCTTAATGCTCTCTCTGAAACTCTTTACAACCTCTGGTTCTTTCAGTTTAGCCATGTCCCATTTCCGTAAATTCCGACCTTTTTCCAGTTTTAATCTACATTTCATGGCCAATAAATCGTAGTCACAGTCCACACCTGCCTCTGGAAATGTCTTAAAATTTAAATCCTGGTTCCTAAATCTCTGTCTTACCATTATATAATCTATTTGAAAGCTTCCAGTGTCTCCAGGCCTCTTCCACGTATACAATCTTCTTTCATGATTCTTAAACCAAATTCTACCAGATGACTTCCTCTTTCATTCCTTACCCCCAGTCCATATTCACCTACTACTTTTCCTTCTCTTCTGTCTCCTACTATCGAATTCCAGTCCCCCATGACTATTAAATTTTCGTCCCCCTCACTATCTTAATAATTTCTTTTATCGCATCATACATCTCTTCAATGTCTTCATCATCCGCGGAGCTAGTTGGCATATAAACTTGCACTACCGTGGTAGGCCTGGGTTTCGTGTCTATCTTGGCTACATTAATGCGTTCACTACGCTGTTCGTGGTAGCTTATACGCGGTCCTATTTCTTATTCATTATTAAACCTGCTCCTGCATTACTCTTATTTGATTTTGTATTTATAACCTTTTATTCCCCGACCAGAAGTCTTGTCTCTCCTGCCAGTGAACTCCACTAATTCCCATTATATCTAACTTTAACCTACCCATTTCACTTTTTAAATTTTCTTATTACCTGTCCGACTAATCGATCTGACATTCCACGCTCCGATCTGTAGAACGCCAGTTTTGTTTCGCCTGATAACGATGTCCTCTTTAGTAGTCACCGATCGGAGATCCGAATGGGGGACTGTTTTACCTCCGTAATATTTTACCCAAGAGGACGCCATCACCATTTAACCATACAGTAGCGCTGCATGTCCCCGGGAAAAATTAATACTATAGTTTCCCTTGCTTTCAGCTGTTCGCAGTACCAGTATAGCAAGGCCGTTTTGGTCAATGTTACAAGGCCAGATCAGTCAACCATCCAGACTGTTGCCCCTGCAGCTACTGCAGAGGCCGCTGCCCCTCTTCAGGAACCACACGTTTGTGTGTCCTCTGAACAGAGGACACAGGCTACAGACCCGAAAAACAACCAAGAAAGTTCGAATCTCGTGGCAGACATCAGAAAAAGAAAATTGTATTTTATGGGCATATTCACGGACTCCCAACAACGAGGAACATTCACAAAATTTCGAATTGCACAGAACAACTCGAAACCATACCCTGAATCAAGCAGGGCAAAAAAGATTTAAAGCTCCATCAGACATTTTCAACATGAATTCATGCAGACAAAACGTTAGCAAATGTGAAGTAGTGTCAGCGAATGAAGCCACCTGCAAACCAGGGACAAAGTGGAATGAAAAAAGAAAAAGGAATCCGCGGAGAAAGAACGAGAGCTGTTCAGAAACTCCGAAGATAGAAACATAATCCGATAGGGTCGTATCGCACCTAATAATAATAATGATAATAAGATATTTAAGGATACCACTTTACGCAAAACACAATTTTTCCTGGTTCACTAGTTTCCGCAAATCTTCCGGTTTTGTAATTTGCTCAAGACAGAATCCTAAAATAAATTTTATTGTTTAAATAAACACGAAAGTAAATGGTTATCACTTTGAGAAAAAACCTCAAGACGTGTAAATCATTCGAAAATTATTTCCCGTATCGTGATGCGGTTTTCATGAAAACTGACAGAGAGATGGAACGATTTTTGAACCGCTGCCCATCGACATTATAATATACTTGCTGTCTGTCATTCCGCCCAGAATACGACAATCGATCAATCACACTTTGTCGTGAGGAACGTACGTTTCGGTTGTACTGGGGCCGCCTTTTAAGTTGAGCGAAAGAAAAACATCTTTTGGTACAAATCGTTTCATTCTTTCTCAAAATATACGGCATTAAAATTTATACACTTTTGCATGCGTTCGAACCAATTCTGTTAATATTTTTTCCACTCTGTACCTCACATTCAACAGATTCTTGAGGAGACAGAAAGAAATCGTTAGGAGATACATTCGCTGATTGCGGGCAATGAGACATTAATACGATGCCTGTATAACCAACTGCTTGACGTGCTGTTGACAGATGGTACTGTCATGATGAATACTGATGCGACGTTTTGGGTTGTCGTTTTTTTTTATTTCCTGGACGACTTGAGGCAAATAAATTGTTGCATACCACTCAGCATGAACTGTTCCTCGATCCTCTAAAACAGTGTCCAGTGTGCGCCAAGAAACAAGCGATAATTTTGTTTGGAGGGCTTCACGAACGAATCCCTTTTGCTGGTTTCGGTTCATCTTGGAAACTGGATTGCTGCTTCGCTTCCATTTCTTACGAGTATATCCAAATTTTGTCTCTTGTTACGATGTTGTATACAGATTTTTTTTATTTCATCGGTCGAATCTTTTAATATTTCCTTCCACGAGCCTATTTTTGGTCAAAAGTTTGAGCGGAGCAGAAACAAGACTCTCTAGAAATTATACAATGGACTGTTGTCCGATTTTTCATAGTCAAACAAAGAGTGGAAAATGGACAAATGGGATTTCAAAATGACCAGTGTGAGGTCTCGTTTTGCAAAACAAGATTTAATTGCTAGAAAGCAATCAAAATAAGGAAGAAAAACTTAATTAGCGATTTGAGAGAAGATTTTTGTCCGGATTTTCATTACCAAAAGAAGACTGCAAAATGTACAAGTAGGATGTCAAATTAACCAGCATGAGGTCTGGTTTTGACAAAAAAAATTAATACTAATAATAATAATAAAAATTACTTAAAAGTAATCAGGATAATTAAAAACAATAGAATACCGATCTTCATTTAAATATATTATATGTCAAGCTTTCTGAACAAAACTTGAACATAAAAAAATTGAAAAATGTTCAAGTGTTTTGTATAAAAATTGGCCCAAAAGTAAGAAAGAAAATAGGCTGGAGAAACATTTGACACGCCTTTGAACGATGTTCGAAATCATACTCAGCGGAGGTCGTCTATCACTCTTTAAAATTCTGAGCTAAACATTGAACTTTATATTTACAGTCACCACCTCATTTCCTATACATGATTTCGACCATCATTCAAAGGCGTGTCAAATGTTTCTTTATTTTATTTCTTATTTTTAGACAAATCACTTCACAAAACATTTGATTCTCTTTTTCAATTACTTTTATTTGAGCTTTAGTCGTATTATGCGGAATCCATGAGGGATAGTTCTTTTTGATAGTTAAATGTTGAATCGAAATTAATTGTAGTACAATCCCCGGCATGCTTCAGGATGGCTCTTTCTCATACACATAGATTTATTTTTTACATCGACTATTACGAAATTTATCACTGACGGAAACACGGTCACGACACGGGTCTGAAAATCTAAGTGTAAAATGTCTTTTCTAAAGGTGATTAATTACGAAACGTTGGATGAAGTGATTCGAGGCATTGCTGTTAAGTTAAGCCTTTTTCGAAAATCGTCTGTAACTCGTGGTCTTGCGGAAGTGTTCTCGCTTCCCGTGCACGGGGTCCCGGGTTCGATACCCGGCGGGCTCAGGAACTTTCCCTGCCTCGAGGTGACTGGGTGTTATTGTGTCGTCTTCATTCATCCCCATTACGGTCAGAGGAAGGCAATGGCAAACCACCTTCTTTAGGACCTTGCCTAGGCGGCAGTGCGGGTCTCTCGCATCGTTCCCTACGCCCCTCGGAGTATGGGAATTCATCATCATCATTACGAAAATAGCAAAAAAATCGTCCAACGAGAACTTTTATGTGGAATTTAAGTTTAAAGACCCTTGCACACTATGAATGACGACGACCACTTGTGTGAATGGATAGTTCATGAGAATGAGGAGTTTGTACGGAAAATTATGCGAATTGGCGAGGCTTTACCTGTCATGGGAGAACCGTTTGGAATTGAAAGGTTGTACCTTAAATGTTTAGCCTGCCCGGCTAACTGCGCGGTCAGCTTCCCGAGCGGGAAGGCGTGCCGGTCCTCGGCACGAATCCGCCCGGCGGATTAGTGTCGAGGTCTGGTGTGCCGGACAGCCTGTGGATGGTTTTTAAGGCGGTTTTCCCACGGCGAACGCGGGCTGGTTCCCCTTTTCCGCCTCAACTGCACTATGTCGGCTATTGCTGTGCAAACACTGTTTCCACATACGCGTACACCATAGTTACTCTACCATGCAAACATCTGGGGTTACACTCGTCTGGTATGAGAAGGGAGGGGGGGGGGGGGGGAGGATCCACTGGGGGCCGAACCACACAATAACGCTAGGTTCGGTGTAGGATGGGTGGACTGCTGTTGCCTGTTGTGGGGTTGTGAACCACTGAGGGCTACGGCGGGACGAAGCTTCTCCGTCGTTTCTAGGTCCCTGGTTTAATACATACATACATACCTTAAAAGTATTCGCGATTGCAGCAGCACAACTGTGTCGGTGGCAACAGAGGTTTGGAAATGGAACTTGCCCAAATATCAGTGTGAGACAGGTAGTAGAACTTCGCTTTCGAACGGATCGTCGCATAGCTTGACAGAAATTTTCCAGAGTGTCGCTGACGGAATAAGGGCATCGAGATTGATTACTGGACTCTCAGATTTTCACGAGAGATCGGATTTATGGCGGCAACATGCTGCAGTGTTGCGAGGGGATCTGTACTATTAAGAGGTGACATGGACTTAGTCAGACTCACAGTCAGGGAGCAAAATCTGAACTTAAGTTTCGTGCGATACTTCAACACCTAGCGAACCGGGATTACTTTTTGGTTAATGTTAACTCGCTTTATTAGGTGCTAGTATGCTGCACTGGACGATTACTGGTGCAGTTGAACTTGCACGATACTATACATTAAGCTCTGGTCCGTGACTACATCGACACTTCATACAATGTTACGAAACGTATATTTGTTAGGTACATTAGAATCAGTTTGTGTAATCGGAGCGTGTCATAAGTTACGTCAGTAACTACTACTTGAGGACCTGCATTTGGGTGCAATTAATAATATTTGTGTGCTCAGCAAAGTTTACAAATGTACAATTTCAGGATAAATTACATTATTCGATCAAGCTATTTACGCTGTGCCGTACACACTTACAAGTTGCGGGCTATTACTTGTTGGATAAGTCCCATGTAAAGAATTGCAGATTAGACACATCTACTGGTAAGAAGAGAGATAAAGTTAAGTTTGTACAATAAGATGCTACATGATCAGTGACGAGCCATCGCGTCTCAGTTAACTATCACACATGATAGCCCAGTAGTGTACATGGTTAAGAACTTCCACTTGGACCACGAAATAACCTACACAGGACTTAAATGAGTAAATAGATAGACGTTTGTTAGTGAAATTTTTTTTCAATAGTAAAAGATTTAACGACTATTGAATGAACAAAATGATACCTGATGTTATTTGGCACATAGAGAGAAAACAAGAGACAAAGGATAAAGTAAAAATGTGCTATTTATTGCCTTCTAAATATTGTTTATATTTTATATATGTGTGGTATCTGTTCTTTCGGACATGTCGTAAAGAACAGACATGATTCTTAATCCCACACCCGTACATGAAGAAATGAAATAAATTTAGGCATCGCCGCAATTGAGCATTGAAATTAATGGTGACAACTAGGCCCCGAACACGAATTCCGCAGTTTACGCGAGTGGTCTTGTTAAGCGCTTCGACTATCGGAGCACGCTCTCCCTCTCAGGCAAATTCCCATCTTGTCACATACTACTGACGTTGCGTACACTGTCCACCGTACCCACTGCTCGCTGCACGGCGCTGGATTCCTGCAGGAATTCAGGAGAAAGAATGCATCTCCATTGAAATGATTTTAATGACCGTCAAGCAGTATGTATTTATATGTGTGTGGTGTCTATTCTTTCGGACATGTCCCCGTCCATACGTACACGGGATGAAATGAAATAAAAACATCGACCACAGCTGGACACAGAAATGAATTCAACTGCGATAAGTGATAATTTGTGCCACACTGGAACTCGAACCCGGATTTCCCGCGTTATGCGAGCGATCGCCTTAACCGCTTTGGCTATTCGATCACGCACTTTGTCAGGCCCGAATTCCCATATTGTTGCACACTACTTATCTACAGCATGACTTTCATTAAGGTCATTTATGTAAGGATGCATTCTAGCACCTTAACTCTTGTAAGAATCCAGGGAGAAGTGAGAATGGGGGACAGGGGGCCCTATGCAGGTAATGTGCGACAGCATGGAAATGTGGGAGTGACGGAGAGCGTGCTCCGATAGCTAGAGCTGTTAAGACGATCCCTCGCGTTAATCGAAAAGTCCAGGTTCGAGTCCCGGTACGGCACAAATTTTCACTTGTCCCTATTGAGCTCATTTTAGTGCTCGATTGTGGCCGATTTCAGAATTTATTCATTTCATCATTGTGCAAAGTGTTTGTGTGTACAGCTTTTCTCAAGCAAATAAATGTTGATATTCTGAAATGTATGAACGACACTTATCCTATTCTTTCAGTTCCCAGCAGTGTGGGGAATTTACCACACAACCTTTGTCTAGAACATCAATTTTGCTTTGGTCATAAGTAAACTCTATTGTTCTCGCTAGTTCCTTAATTCCGTCGCTATACTTCAACTTTTTGATTAGTTGATTAGTTTCATGTTCCGTGAATCGTTTATATAATTAATCATAAGAGTAATTTCAATTTCACATTACATACTCATACCTAAATATGGCTACATACTTACCATTTGCAAGATTCTTTTCTTAAACACAGATGTATGATATTAATTCCTACCCATCACTTTCTACACATTACAAAAACAGGAATACAGAAACAGTGTTTCAGGGAGAAACTTTTGCGGTTGGCTTTCAAGTTTAGCTATGTTGTCTGTTAGACATTTTGTATCATTGGGTCGCTGATCAAAAATTTTGGTAGCAGCATTATGCACTTTTTTGTGCTAAAGAGGACCTTAATGTGGCATAATGAATGTTTTTCTTCCGGTATCGTAATCATGTACATCAGTGTTCCTTTTAACTGCAGTGGATTATTTACAACAAACTTCACTAGGGAATAAGTGTACTGGGAATCAGTAACCAAGACCTAACTCCTTAAACAGTGTTTTCTACAAGATCTTGAGTAAGCACCACATATTATTCATACAGCATGTTTTTGAGCAATAGAGACTTTATACAAAATTGTTAAGGCTTTCGTGGCCACTTGTTGACAAACTGCCTATTGGCTTCTGTCTCGGGTTCTTCGGCCGACGTTCATCTAATGATTTTTCTGACGTTTCGCCAGCACGAGTGGCTGGCATTGTCAAAGCTTCACCCTCCATTGCCGGTGGTGAACTGGAGCCGAGCACGCGGCCGCAGACTATATGTACCTGGCGCGCCAACGTCCGAGGGCTTCTCCGCGGTCATTTCCGGTGCGGTTCTCCTCTTGCTACCTGCGACGGTCGTTCGCTGCAGTACGGGAAGCCAGGATCCGTTGACCTTAAGGCTTTCCTCTTTCTTGTTCAAACTGTTCGCGTGTTTTTGTATTTCTACAGCTTCTCTGAACAAGCGCGTGTGATAGTGCTTCTCTACAGCCAGAACTTCCGTGTCGGAGAATTTTATTACGTGGTCGGTCTCATTCAGTATGTGCTCTGCAGAGCGACACGGAAGTTCTGGCTGTAGAGAAGCACTATCACACGCGCTTGTTCAGAGAAGCTGTAGAAATACAAAAACACGCGAACAGTTTGAACAAGAAAGAGGAAAGCCTTAAGGTCAACGGATCCTGGCTTCCCGTACTGCAGCGAACGACCGTCGCAGGTAGCAAGAGGAGAACCGCACGGGAAATGACCGCGGAGAAGCCCTCGGACGTTGGCGCGCCAGGTACATATAGTCTGCGGCCGCGTGCTCGGCTCCAGTTCACCACCGGCAATGGAGGGTGAAGCTTTGACAATGCCAGCCACTCGTGCTGACGAAACGTCAGAAAAATCATTAGATGAACGTCGGCCGAAGAACCCGAGACAGAAGCCAATAGGCAGTTTGTCAATAGAGACTTTCTTTCTTAAAGATGAGTTACCCCAGAACATTATTCAATATGACATTATTTAATGATAATTCGCAAAATATGTCAACTAACTGTTTGTTTTTCCCCAAGATTTGCAATGATTCAAAATGCATATGTCTTAATGTAAGAAAGAGAATTTGGTGAGACGTTCGTGTGATTGAATTTTATGGGAGTTGCTTTTTCAGTACACTGTTTCAATTTTTCTCTTCAAATGTCTACCCCTATATTTTACACTACATTTGGCTACTAAAAATACTTGCTACCTGTGACTGATCATTTATAACCCTTCCATTTGAATACATGGGGATGTTACCTTGTTCTGTGGGCTATAGTGCTGACTCTCGTTTTATTACATTCCATACATCCTCAAGCCTGTTGTTAGAATTACTGCTTTCTGACATAATGAGGATGTTCCTTGATTTTTAAATATCTTTCTTAGTAATTTTCAGTACTTTTTGCAGTGTGCAACTGCTGCAGAATCTTTTCTTGTTTTTGCCAACAGATGTATTTCCCTTTTCCTGTCACAAGATGTAATCTCCCTGGCGACCCATGGCTGTTTACATATCTGTTTAATATGCTTTCTGATTCCCTTATATGGAAAGATATTTTCAAATAATTGTATGAATTTATCACGGAACTGATTAAATTAAATTTCAGTATTTGGACCCTGAAAATTTTCATTCAATGTCATCTCTTGTAAACTTTTCTTAGAAACTATTGCCTGGCATCGTTAATTACTCTAACTAATTTCCACTGAGGAGTATCTTTACTGTAATACCTATCTTATTCATCCTAACTAACTGTGCATCATGATCAGGGAGAGCATTACTTGATGATTATACAGTTATTTTCTTACTTTGAGCGTCATGAAAGAAAGATTATCAATTAGAGTCCCACTGTTTTTATCCAGTTATATTTGAAATTTAATTGCTGGCACCACATTGTAAGATACAAATAAGGTTTTCAGATCATTTTTCCCATCAGAAGACTTTAGAAGATCTAAATTTTCTAACATGACAGTATCAACAAACTGATTTCTCATTGGGAGAAATGTGTTTGTCATCAGGGTCACTACGCTGATAAGTAAATATGTACGTACAAAGAGTGAAGATGCTGAATGTTAATAATGTTTGTTTTATTTAAAACGCTTTAAGAGTTTTCACATAAAGAATTCGAAGGTATTATTTTCAGCACGCTTTTCTAGAAGAAAATAACATCAGAATCACCCAATGGCATTTTCTGTAAGCACTAAAAGTATGACCGCCTTCCATTCTATTTTCAGTTTTGTGGTAAATTCTTACAAGTTTTGAGCTGCATTTTACACGTTTTGTGGAAACCTCGTCGGTTTCTCACGGTTTTCCAAATGTCCCCTTTTGAACATCGTCATCCAAAGACACATGTAAATTATCATAAATATGAGACTTTAAATGTTTAACAATCACCAAAGTGCATTATTTAGAGAAATACACACTTTACATATACCAAGTCGACTTAAGGAACATAGCTGTGCATTATTAGTGTGTTAAAAACGATTGCCTGCACATTCCGACATAACTACCTGGTAGCCTAAGAGCTAGCTATCACTGTGAGATTATAACAGATCTGTAAATAACGACGAGAAAACAAAAAATGCAGGTAGGAACGTATCTACAGAGATGTACAGACACCCACCCACAACAAGTAGCCAGATTACGCGAATATCCTCCACGAATGCTGTTACTATCATCACTGTGATAAGATAGGAATGGGAGAGGTATGTGCTTTACTTAAAACAAACAAAAAATGATAAGAGAAGTCCTGCATGTCGTTGTCTCCAGGCCTTGTGTGGCTTTTCTGATTTCCACCAAATCATGCTCTGCTAAGATGTACACTACCACATCTCATTTAATGTACACAGTGAGATGCATCTCTGACCCATAACTGTGCTATGTGGGTGGATGGCTCTATAAACAATTAACACTCATCGCATACCTTCAAGAATAGTAGGCCTCTGTCTAGAATACTCCATGCAGCCCATCGCTGACAGACAGTATGCCAATTGTCTTAAGGTATGCACTCTAATAATTTTATATAACTCACCATTAGTCGTTGGGATATTTCCAGAAATGAGGCATTATTAATATTCCAGCGCTCTGGGATATTTGGCAGTAGCAAGATCTGTACAATACTCATTTTTACATTGGCTGTACTGTACACCAAAACACTTCTCATTCTGTGATGACAGACCTATCATGTACTACGCAATGTATGATGTCTGTTTTTCCTGTTTACTTAAAGATGATGTCTACACTTTGTTTAAACACATTAGGGTCTATAGCACATGACGCACAAGCTCAGATATTATAAGTTGCGTTCCCATCTAGTTTTATTAATGGACAGATGCAAACACACTTGCCTTAGTCAAACAACTGTCCTTGATCACGAATAACACAGATTTCCTCCATTTCATGCTCCATACAGCCTATCCCATTCAATACTACTGTCTTACTGATAACCACATGCGGAACACCTGCATATCATTTGACGATGTGTGGTGTAGTTTCTCGTTCTGAAGATGTCCAGCGCAGCTCTGGACGAAACGTTAGGAGCTGAAGAGTTTCATGGACCACGACCTTACATCCCGGAAGGTTTACCAGAAGAAACTGTCCTTGATTTCAGGAACTGAACTTCCAATTCAGGCAGATAGATTTCCTCATTCAAGTATCACTATTGTAGGAATCAGAGATAGAGCGTTTCCCTCCTAAGAGTCGTCAGATACACTTCATCTGATCTTTCAGTATATCTTTGCAATTTCGATTTTGAAATTTCTAGCTGGACTCAGAACAAACAAATAATGGTCATTTCATTTTTAATGCGACGCCCACTGTCAACGGAAAGTGCTGCTTTGTTTTCCATTGTGAAGAAACTGATTTTAGGTGGTCATTCGATAGAGTGATCTCAAATTAGTTTAGTTCAGAATGTACTGATGGAGATATTAAAACACGTAGAATAGTCACTACCCCAGCAGACTCGACAGTATAGGGAATGGGCGTTCAAAGCAGACTGTGCGATATTCTTGTATCGCCACCATTGTATATCTCGTAGAGAGGCCACAGAAATAAGATAAGAGAGTTTAGAGCACATGCTGCTGTATATATGGTACACAGTAAAGATTTTAGTGGCTTTTCTACCATATATATATATATATATATATATATATATATATATATATATATATATAGTAGAAAAGCCACTAAAATCTGTACTGTGTACCATTGAGGAACTTACAAGTAATTTCTTTAATATAGGCCTGTTTAAGTCTATTCGAAAGTCATGTTAAAGCCTCTAGTGAGTAGCCAAGGTCAGATTAAACCAGCATGTGCTATGCGTAACACAGATTTCCTCCATTTCATGCTCCATAAAGCTTATCCCAGACAATACTACTGTCTTACTGAAAACCACATGCGGAACTCCTGCATATCATTTGACGATGTGTGGTGTAGTTTCTCGTTCTGGTAATTTTGCGAGACGTGTGGAAGGAAGTAATAAGAGGGCATTGTGAAAAGTAATGTGCCTTAGGTTTTTTATGCGAAAATTCTTAAAGCTTTTTAAATAAAACATACATTGTTAACATTCTACACCTTTATTCTTCATGTCTACATATTTGCAGCCTTGTGCTACTACAAGACTCCGAATTATAGCATGTAACTGCGCAGTGTGTAATGTACCTACGTCAGTTTGTGAGAAACAGCATACTGTAATCGAGTTTCGAGTTCGAAGAGTTCCTCCACACTTGGGAGCATCCTCTCCTTCAGCACGATAATGCCAGACCATACGCGAGCGCTGTGACATCTGCAGCAATCCGACACCTAGTGTTCAATGTAATCCTTCTTCCTCCATACAGCCCCAACTTGGCCCCATCCGATTTTCATCTATTTCCAAAACTTAAAGAACACATTCGAGTCCTTCACTTTGATAGTGATGAAGCTGTGCAAGCAGAGTTGCGGCTGTGGCTATATGAGCAAAATCAAACATTCTACAGTTACGGTATTAACGAACTGGTCTTTCGTCAGGAGAAATGTGTTCCTCTCCAGGGTGACTATACTGATAAATAAACATGAAACATGAAGAATAAAAATGTAGAAAGTTAATGACGACTGCTTCATTTAAAAATATTTGGAGGCATTACTCTTCAGCATGCACTTGTATACTGCCTGCAATATATTCCCTTCGATTTTTGCAACGGTAAATCTTTCCATGATACATAATGCCTCTCTTAAAGTGATCGTCACATTAGTGTTTTGCATCTTGATAGCGATCCAGCCACGAAATGTGCCTCCCTTTGTTGGATAATATCTTTTGTGTTGTATTGTTGTCACTGTAGGCTTGTACCATGGGAAGCCTGTGGCCCGTATCCTCTTTCTAAAGCACAAACTGCATGCATATGTTAACTGGGTTCTTTATTCATAAGAATAGAAAATTACTTAACTCAAGATAGTCCAGGTGTTGTACAAGCTCTTCGTAATAGACCACATTGGCCTCACTGCTGGAGATGTACAAGTCCGCTATGTACACTACACTGGTCGCTATGTGGTGCCTGCGACGGTCTGCGACTGCAAGTGACTGGGCTGCAACGGATGTCTTGGCGACTCACTAGATGACAGACTGGCCCTCTGGTCCGTGGCAGCGATCTAAATACTGGCGGCCAAGAGGGCGTTGGCGGCACATGTCTTGCTAGTCTGACTTTGGCCTCTATTGATCTTCTCACAACCTCTTTGACGCCTTGTGTGCAGGTGTCAGCTTATGCCAGCACATTGTCTACATCTTCTATTAATTTGACATGGTAAAGATTCCAGATTGACAAGAAATATTTAAAAAAAACAGTCAAACAAGTATTTTGTAAGCCACTTCTTTCATTGATAGATTTCATTTTCTTAAGATCCCTCCAACAAACCTCAGCATGGTCTCTGCTTTTCCTACTATTTGCTTTACATAGTCATTGCACTTTAAATCACTCTGCATGATTAGGCCAACAGTGTAATACAATAGTAGTGGCTCTCTTCCCATAATTAGGTGCAATAATACATTTATTTAAGTTCAATTCCAACTACCATTCCATGCACCAATGGCCAACCCTCACTGCTCTTCATGCAAATCGCTCCACCCTACTGCGGTTGCAGCCCTCCTATGGATAATAACCTACATCTACATCTGAACACAAACCCAACAAGCCACTGTACAGTGCATGGTTGGCAGTACATCTTAACAATATTATCGCTCTTCTTCCTACAACGTATATTTACTGATTGAAGAAAAAATTACTATCTGTAGGCCTCTGTACATATCCTAATTTCCAGTTTAGAGATGTTTAACTCCTTTCAGACAATCACTGCATGCCTATATTTTGCACCTGTTCTGACATCACATGTAAGTTTACTGGTGAATGCAGAGATATCAGGTAAGGTGGTTTTGTTGAGTTTCTTTGTTGAATCCAGATATTCATACAGGAAGACCCCTTGCATCTTCATCTGAAACTCAACATCATTTGAATATGTGTCTCGGTTGTGGTGTATGTCCTCTTGATACACGGTCCCAGAAGTTCTTGCATAAACTGTAATGAATCCAGGAATGCACAGTGTGTGTGTGTGTGTGTGTGTGTGTGGGTGTGTGGGTGTGTGGGTGGGTGGGTGGGTGGGTGTGTGGGTGTGAGTGTGTGTGCGTATGTTTGCGTGTATTTACATTTACTAAAGTGGTACTGTCATTTTGTCTGTTTCATAAATAGAAATTCAGTTTCTTTTTAATTTTATTTATTACTTAGCTCGAAAGGTTGCAGCATTATGTAAACAGGTGTGTACATCGTTTAGATGAGGAGGATTTGATTGCATCTGAGTTGCTGACTGTAGGTATGACAGGACCTTCCACCTCCTTGCAGGTAAATAAATGGGAGTATGTGTTACATTGGGATTGTCTATGTGTAGACCATCAATATTGCAACTCACTCACTCCTGAGACCCCCATCAATGCTGCTACTATCACCACTGATAAGACCATCTACATTATGAGCACTGTTACCAGGACTATCAACACCATGACTGCTAACATCCAGAGCGGATTTTTATAATAGTAATCTTCTGGCCAGAAGTCTTACAGTCTGACCTATTAACGAAAACGTGTATCAGGTATGTCTTGCTACAGATCTTCTTCACAACGTGATTAGGGGTGCATTTAGAGATGGGATTTCGATTGCCTGGATCGATAATACAGCTGAGTGCGTTGTTTCAGTACAGTTCTTAATCACATGTGTAAGCATATGGGAATGGGAAATTTCTATAATACTAGCAGCTCCATGGTATCAGCTTACAACACAATACAATTTCATGTCGCGAATTCAGGGCGCTTAGACAACAGGACTTTGTTACAACTCCCATACACATGTATGGGCGAAACGATGAGATATCGTGGGGATTCCCTCTTTGCTGAGTGGTATTAGAGCCAACAGCTTTGCCACAGTGATAACACCGGTTCGCATCAGATCACTGAAGTTAAGCGCTATCGGGATGGGCTAGCACTTGGATGGGTGAGCATCCGGTCTGCTGAGCGCTGTTGGTAAGTGGGGTGCCCTCAGCCTTTGTGAGGCAACCTGAGGGGCTACTTGATTGAGAAATACCGGCTCCGGTCTCGTAAACCGACATAGGGTAAGGAGAGTGGTGTGCTGATCACATGCCCCTCCATATCCGCATCCAGTGACACCTGTGGTCTGAGGATGACACGGCGGCCGGTCGGTGCCGTTAGGCCTTCCAAGGCCTGTTCGGACGGAGAATGGTATTAGAGATGTGTGATGACTAGATTACAGACTCTCTGAGTTCCATGAACTAGTTTCCAGGAAATTCCTAAATAAAGTACTGCATTTGGACATTCACACCTATGTTTATGATCCATTGCATGGGGAACTGTCATTTATCTGTCTTCTGAAGGATATACGTAGAGACAGGTTATTATTAATATTCAAAATTATGATGATGAAGCATGTTTCGCATGGTCCCTTCTAGCTTGTAGGAGAAATTACATGAAACATGCTTGCCATATGAGTAAATACTGCCTGCGTGATATTCATTGGTAGTATAATGACGACGGTATTAAACTCCCTATCAAACTTCTGGAAGTTGTAAAATTCGAGAGGCAGAAGCCGCACACAGCTATTCATGTATATGGCCTGGATAAAACCAAACCAGGGGAACGTAAAGTCGCTGGACCCTCTACTCTTCTCTATTCGGAGGTGAGCACGAAAAACACCCGAATTTGCTACTTATCTCTGATGACATTAAGCAGCACTACTGCTGGATAGGGAACATGACACACCTAATTTACTCCCAATTTACACAACATAAAGGCACATACCATATTTACTCTAGGTTTTTGAAACCATTTAGAATAAGTAAGTGACTAGCAATCCATCTAATTGAGTGCTCTACCCAGAACCATATATGTATGAAAATCACTACAGAAGTTGAAACGTTGTTTCAGTTTTACACCACTGCCTCAAATTCTACCCTCACAGAACAACATACATCACATATGGAAGAGTATCCAGTTGTGTGTTACTACAACTCAAGTTGCAATTACTTTGAATTATACATCGAGGAAGATCTTATGGGCTGCATACTGAGCTGCAAGAAATTGCAGAGGAAGTTGATGTAATTTATCACATCAATGTTATTATGACTAAAACGCAAAAAATAAGTCATTTTACGAGGAAGCAGTTGACTGCTGTATTGGTGGTTAGCTAAAAAACTGCATTGGGAACATACCGTACCTATCTAAGAGACAAATTCTGCAGTACTGTTCACAATTTGTACCACCTAAAATATCAGTTACCACATCATATACCCGTTTTTTCCACAATTTAAGCTGGCATGATGCTTATTTCCTTACGGAGCAGCTGACTGGCTTGAGAGCACCGAAAAATACATTTAATTTTCTGGGGGTCCATCTAGAATATAAGCTTCGCTTCCTGGATTCGTTACGGTATATGCAAGCACCACTTCGGAAAATTGTTGAGTCCATGCATAATGGGTTTTGTGTACGACTTTGTACACAACGGTAAGGAGTGGTGGGCTACAAGAGTGGGGCGGCGACTGTTGTAGTAAAGGTGGACAGGAGCAGAAATGACTAGTGAACAAGTTAACACAGTAAACGGAAGATTTACTTAAGTTATATTTCTCCTAGCCTTTGAAGAAAACAATGGCTCTGAGCACTCTAGGACTTAACATCTGAGGTCAGCAGTCCCCTAGAACTTAGAACTACTTAAACCTAACTAACCTGAGGACCGCACACACATCCATGCCCGAGGCAGGATTCTAACCTGCGACCGTAGCGGTCATTACAAATAATACGCTGAGAAATAGAGTCCAGCTCTCAATGTTAAAAAGGATGATGCTCTCTGAACTAAGCATGAATGATGGTGTCGCAGCGAAGAGGCTTGAAGTGCGAGTGGGCTGAGTGGCTGCCCCCGGCCATCCTACATAACGCCAGCAGAGGGCGCTCATGAGACACAGCCGCTGAAGGCTGAAGGCGTGGCTCAGTGAGCATGCACCATTGGGTGTGCTACATCCCACGTAAACGCTATTGATGTCTAATGAAAAACTAAAATTCCATTGCCAATTACCCAAGGGATAGTATTGACATGTGAAACCACACCGCTCCCTCTGTGATGATAAAGTTAAATTCAAATTGCTGTGTCTAAAAGTTTTTTATGTATTTAAACAATATAGAGTGACAATAGACAGAGTAAAATGATCTATCTTATGAAGAAGATTAGTATTAAGGAAACCTCTATAACTATGTCAATAAGCACAAGGCTATTCTCTGTGATAAAAGCTCATTGGGAGGACAGTATATTTTGTAAAAACATTAATAATATTATGAAATATAAAATATAGAAATGAATGTAAGTTATGAATGCACTGATCGTAACATTCTAAGCGCATCTTTATTGTTACTTTATTACTAGATCTATGTCGTTTACCAGTCATGACTTGACAGACTGCGTCAAGATTAATTACATATATACGCTTAAAAAAATATTCACAAAATTAAGACATTTATACTTAATAGAAACAATATTTGTTTGTCCATTCACTTTGGTCACTATTAAAGAATTCACCAATGGAGTACAATGGGCGTTCTTTCAGGTCCTGTGCTACTATCCTTCTGAATGTTCCTAGCGGCAGGGATTGCACTTCTTGAGGCAATGAATTGAACATCTTTAGGGCAACCACTGGAAAGCTGTCTTGCGTTTCCGTCAGTCGACACCTGGGTATTTCGATGCTCCTCTTGTTTCGGGTATTGTGATTGTGTATATCTTGCCTCATGCTGAAGACTCCTTGGTTTTCTTTCACGCTGATGAGACATAAAAGCACATACTAGTTGAAGACTGTCATAATTCCTAACTGCTTGAATATAGGCCTGCAGTGGTCCTGTCTTTTGCTTGATGTGATTATTCTGAGAGATTATTTCTGTAGAATTAGCACATCCTTACAACCTGCAGAATGTCCCCATAACAGTAGGCCATAATTGATGTGGCTATGGAATGGGGCATAATATACTGTTATGAGATATTGGTCACTCAATACACCTTTTAACCTCCTCAGAAACTATATTACACGGGAGAGTTTGGAGCACACTTACACTGTATGTTCGTTCATTGTTAGTTTCCTGTCTATCATGAAGCCCAGCAGTTTGACAGCCTCCATATTATGATGGCATCCGATGTTGTTAAGGGTGCACATCAGATGTGTTTTTTCTTCATTCATTTTCATTCTATTTTTGATGAACGATTCTTTAGTGTTTTGGAAGAGTACATCTGTTTCTTGGAGTGATTCTGCACCAGTTCTTCCTTTGGCAAAAAGGGTGGTGTCATCAGAATATTGTAACATATTGTTATTATAACCCATATCATTGACATAAATAAGGAACAGGAGAGGCCCTATGACGGACCCATGTGGTACTCCAAAATCCAGCTTTTGTTCTTGTGATGTTGCTCCATACTCCAAAATCCAGCTTTTGTTCTTGTGATGTTGCTCCATGAATTGATACCACTTGTCTCCGGTTTTCCAGATAAGACTGAAAAGTTGCCAGAACAACACCTCCAACACCGTAACACTTCAATTTATTGTGCAGTATGTTCTGGGAAATCCAGTCAAATGCCTTGCTAAGATCACAGAGTGTCAGTGCCACACTTTCTCTGTCTTCGAATCATTGCCTTATTTTTCTGGTAAGTCCAGTGCTGCCGTAAACATTGACTTTCCCTTGCGAAAACCATGCTATGTGTCCTGGAAGAGCTTATTTAGTTCAAAATAATATCACAACGTGTAATTCATTTAAACAAAATGAAATCATAAAGGTAGGGAAATCACTATGGGTTCTCGACCGCCAGTCTTTTTTACGACCTTAGTCCGAGCGCCGCAAGGGAGGAAAAGAATGAAAAACCAGCGGCATTTGCAGTTGAGCCTTGACAGTGTATGTGTCGTGGTGTGCCATGTATGGCGATGTGAGCTTTAAGCCATAACAATTTGGAGTGAAAGTGCTTAATATTTGGTGTGACAGTGGTTTATAGTTCCTGAAGTCGTCTCCAGTTTATTTTGAGTCAGAAACGAAGAATATCTGGCTGGTTTTATATGATGTAATATGGAGCCAAAGATACATCAAATTAACATGGCAACTACAGGTGTGTGATACTTATAAATTAATTCCATTACTGGACACGTAAGAAGCTTATCCAAATTTTCATTCAGTAAGCTCCAACTTCAACATCGACACGACTCCAACGAACAAGGCAAGACATTTCTGTATTGACAGTCTTTAGCTGTGTATCAGAATGTTACAGTCAAGCCCATAGTTTACCGAAGTTCTAATGTAGTTGTGTTAAAGGTATTTGTTAGAATCATTGCCCCAAAGTCATATACCGATCCAAAGGTCTCTGCCATTTTGTTAAATGTAAATTGTGTGTCACTCTGGATGGTCAAGAGATCGTAGTTAATTAATTTAGGTGTTACGACAATCTTGCTGTGTCGTATAAAAGTAATTTCCTAGAATAATTGTTTGATTTTAATTTGAAGAGGCAAGAAGTGTGGTTGCTCTGATATGTCATTGTAAAGTACAATCTAATGAGATTTCTTACTTTTAAATTTGATTTATCAAAATATTAACTTCACGTAATTATTCAAAGTAAAGGTGGCAGCCATCAATCCGTCTAAGAATATCTCAGTTCGCATACATCTTGTTTCCAAGTAAAATTATTTCCACAAAAACAATTAACGTAAATTTACTTTTGGCACATTTAAAGAAATATAAACTGAAATAAAGTATTGAAATTTCTCCTTTACAGCTGGCGACCAAAACAATTTTCATAGATATAGTTTTCTTTCAGTGGATCTGTCGTAAGGTAAGACAACACAGCTACAAGCGATTTGCTACAGGAGTGCGCATAAAACCAAATCGAGGTAGGTCATGTAAAGTGTTGCGTGTGTAAGAACTTGTGTGGCGTACCAATACTAAACATCGAACTCCATCATGCACACTTCACTTTGGAGAGAAGTTTAAAACATAACTAGGTTCCTTGCTAAGGTTGGTTGGTAGATTTGGGGGGAGTGGGCGAAACAGCGAGGTGATTGATCCCACTAGATTAGGGAAGGATGGGGAAGGAATTCGGCCGTGCCCTTTCAAGGGAACCATCCCAGATTTAGCCAGAAGTGATTTAGGGAAATCACAGGAAACCCAATCGGAATGGCCAGACGCGGGTAGGTGCGTCACCTCGCTCGGTGCCTTGCAGACAAAAATATTCTGTTAGGTAACACCTGTCAAAATTTGCGTTGGAGATTGTTGTTAATGTTAATAATAACAGAGTAATGAAATGCAGTTTAATAAAAATGCTCTACAGGACGAACTAAAAGCTGTATTTTCTGAGAAGCGACACATAGTGAGCGCGGGAGGGACGAATGTTCTTTTCTTTTTTGTAAGACAGTCGCGGCAGGTAGCGGTATACGCGCAGGGTGCCGTAAACCCGACCGCCAAACAGATTCACTTTCCGGAGTGCGGCCAACGCTACAGAACAGTATAGAAATTATTCTGAACATTATTACTTCCATTTCAAGCAATATTAGAAGGTCATACAGCTAAATATTCTCACATTCGTAATTAAAAAGCGTTTCTTTCTCTGCTACATAGCCGGCCGGGGTGGACTAGGCGCTGCAGTCAGGAACCGCGCGACCGCTACGGTCGCAAGTTCGAATCCTGCCTCGGGAATGGATGTGTGTGATGTGCTTAGGTTAGTTAGGTTTAAGTATTTCTAAGTTCTAGGGGACTGATGACCTCCGCTGTTAAGTTCCATAGTGCTCAGAGCCATTTTTGAACCTGCTACATAACGTTAAAAACGGTTCGTTTACGCGCGATTCGGACATAAAAATGCAAAGGCGAATCGGTCACACGTGGAATCGGTGGGATGGGTTTCACCTCCCAAACCTCCTCACTGCTGTCGTGTAGTGTAGATGAGCAATCGATGATGGAGGTGCGGGAGGGGAGGGAAGGCTAGATGCAAGTGGCAATGAAGAGACATGGGCTGCAAACGAGGCCAGTGTTGAGCTCCAACCTGCACCCCGAATATGCCCTCAGCTCAACCATGAACACCAGCCGTTAACTGGGCTGAGGGCACGCATCCATATCAAGAGGCGGAGCAGTAAACGAAGATGGAGGCATCTCGATGACTGCAGAGGGACCCAAGGTGGCACATGAGACAGCTGCTGGGAAGAGAGACCCATCCCCATACAATGCCTTCGTGGGGAGAGTGGGCACAGCCCATCATGGCGCATGCAGCAACTGAAGCAAGGTGTGGTGGCGCCATCCATGTAACAACCCTGCTGGCAATGGTCCATCGCATGAGTGGGAGTGGTAGGAAGACAAGAACAGTAACAGAGCTCCATTTTATGTGTGGAAGGCACAAAGTTTGTCCATCTGTTGCTTTAATATTCGTACAAACGATTCAGTTTCACCGTTTGATTGTGAGTGACATGTTGCACTCACGATGTGGTTGATGCCGGAGACAATGCAGAACTGTTCAACCTCGGTGGCAACAAATTGAGGTCTGTTATCGCTCACAATCACTTCAGACAATCCCTCAAGCCAAAAGCTCGACGAGGTGGCCTGGACTGTGGAACAAACCGTAGTAGAGAGCATAGGAAGCATGAAGGAAAATTTGCTGAGAACGATGATGAGCCAACGTGTATTCCAGTAAGGACCCACAAAGTCCAAGTCAAAACGGTGTCAAGGTGCATGAGGTTTGGGCCATTCAAGTAACTGCCGTGCTCGGGCTGACTGATGTTCAACACAGGCTTGGCACCGAGAAGTCAACTGTTCAGTTTCCGCGTTAAGACTGTACCAAGTGCAATGACGACGTATCTACTGCTTGGTGCGAATGACGCCCAAGTGACTGATGCACGTCAGGCTGGAGAGCCTGAGAAACCACGACCGTGACTGGCCATTATATGTACGAAGCAAAATCACACCTTGGTGAACTTCAAGGGCGCGATGGATGGCAAAATACCGCCAAACCACACACCTACGAATCTGTACACTGAATGTGGTCAACCAGTTCGGATGTAGTGCAACAGAATCTGCAAATCAGGATCCGCTGTTCCGGTGATTAAGCAGAAAGCTTTGACAAGTATCTGCGACTTGTGCATCAATGTAGCCACAAGAAGCACAGGACTCATCGAATCTTAAATCTAAGCCAACAGAAAGGCGAAAAAGAGCATTTGCGTTGACATGCTTAGAAGTTGGCCGATACACAATCTCATATTGGTAATTTGACAAAAGAAGAGCCAACCGTTGCAGCTTCTCCGTTGTGCGAATTGGAACTGACTGAGAAGGACTAAACAAAAATTGTAGAGGTTTATGGCCAGTCACCAAGTAAAATGTTCTGCCAAAAAGATACTGGTGAAGCTTAGTGACACCAAAGACAATGGCGAGAGCCTCCTTCTCAATTTGTGGTTAATTACGCTGGGATTTCTTCAACAACGTCGAAGCAAAAGCAATCGGCCTGTCAATAACACTATTTTTATTGGACTAAACTGCACCGAAGCAGTAAAACAACGTATCCATAGCCAATACTACAGGTTTGGCCGACTAAAAATGAACAAGGCGTTTGTCACTAAACAAAGCATTTTTCAACTTCTGGAAAACAGACTGTCGCTCTTGCGATCAAACGAAAGGAACACTCTTTCTGTGCAAAAGGTCCAAGGGAGCCGCGATTTGAGAGGCGTCAGGAATAAATCGGATGTAATGTGTGGGATTCACTAACATATGCTGCAATTCCCGCACATTGCGTGGGAGTGGAAGGTCGTGGATAGTATGCAAATGTGACTGCAGTGGGTGAACACCTTGATTATTAATGACATGTCTTAAGCACTCAAATTCAGTCTGAAAAAATACACATTTGTCCCAATCAGATCTGAGACCAACTGCAGAAAATACTTGAAACAGAGTGCGAGGATTCCTAATGTGCTCTTCAGGAGTGGGATCTGAGACGACAAAGTTATCAAAATAATTCGAGCAAAAAGGAACTTTTGCAGTCAGCAGCTCCAGAAAGTGCTGAAATGTGGCTTGTGCGGAAGCACTGCCAAACGGCAATCTCAAAAATTTGAGGAGACGCCAATGAATGTTAACGAGGAAGACTTGTTGCGGCTGCTCATCCAGAGGTACTGGAAAGTAAACTTCGTCCAAATTAATTTTGGAGAAGTAGCGACCGGTAGCCAACTTATCCGTCAGTTCTTCCGGCGTGGCAACGGATAAATGTCACTGACTGAGGATTCACAGTTTTCTTAAAACTGGCACACAACCAGAGTCTGACTATCGGCTTTTTAAGAATAACGACAGGAGACGCCCACTGGCTAACAGTAATAGATGCTACTACTCCACTACCTTGCAAAGCAGTAAGTTCCCCAGCCACCTGCTCTCGAAGAGCTTGAGGAACAGCACGAGCTCTAACAAAACGTGGCTGTGCATTGTCCTTCATTGTGACGTGGGCATAAAAATTACTTGCTTTGCCTAAACTCTCAGAAAACAAATCCTGAAATTCTACACATAACTGAGCAATACTGGCCTGGCGATCACAGGAAGAAACAGAAAGTCCATTGTCCTCAATACTTAACCCAAACAAATCAAAAGAGGCTAAACCAAAAATAACAGTACTGTCTCAGGAGGAAAGCACCGTGTATGTCAATGTCTTCGTCAAATTTCGGAAAGAGGCAGGAAGGCTACAAGTGCCAAAGGCAGGAATGTCTTGCCCTTTTTTCACGGTCAGCGTATGGCAAGATGTTCACAACTTAGGTTTGCCAAGCAATTCGTAAGTGCTACGGTTGAACATAGTCACTGAAGCTCCAGTGTCAAGTTGCAAACGGACCGACTGTCCAACAATAATAAGTAAGAGACACAAGAAGTTTGTTGTCTTCACGTAGCACTGCAGATAAGTTTGGAAGCATTCATGAACGGCGATTACACTGTTGTTTTGCGCTGATGACATTCTGGGGCTTTGAAAGCACACTGTACACTCTTCGTGACTTAGATTTGCGTGAAGGAGTAGCAGAAATGGTTGCTTTACGTTTCTGCAAGCACACAGACTGTACATGTCCCTGTTTGCGACACAAAATGCAAGTCGCTTCACGCGAGGGGCAAGATCGGCGAGCATGTGCCGTATTACGACTTCACACCTTATTCTGTACTCGACATGTGTTTGAGCATGTGTCGCATTACGGCAACGGCACGACTTCACACCTTATTCTGTACTTGACATGTATTTACGGGAGCGCTTTGGCTCTGGCCGGCTATTGTGACCCAGCTGGGGAGCCTATGTACAGAACAAGCCGGCGCTACGTCGAAACCGTCTGCTGCTCCTTCGCAGGAATCTTGATGGTCTAGAATCTACAGAACCTGTTACAAGGAACGGTCTGAGTATTTAAGAATTTGTTGCCGAATTCGAGAGTCAGTACATTGTGCGTGATGGCAGCACGAATCATCGCATCACTGTAATATTTGCCACAGTCACACTCGAATCTACACCGTCAACTTAGATCTTGCAATTGAGTCACACATTGACGATATGTCTGCCCTTGTTGCTTGTAAAAAAATTTGCAATGGGCAGTCGCCACTTGAACCCTGTCCTCATAATACTCTACAACAGGTGCTCGTATTGTACTAGTTCGGGACGGAAAGTGGGAAAAAATATGGTACATAGTGTCTAAATAGCCTCTCCCACAATTTTCAAGAAATAAAAATGTTTGTCAATGCCTTGTATGTGATGCGCTACGAAATGTGCGCAGAATTTTGTGAGGAACTTTGTCTTCCCTCCTGGACGCAACTCACGAAATGCCGACGCATACACCGACGGTGCAAGCGGTGGCACTGCCATTGGATGCAGCGTCTTGCATGAATCTCCGCCATCATGAAGCGATTCATCACGTCAAGCAGTTGCGCCATTTGTTGACTCTGAACCTGAATAAACTGAGTTAGATCAACTGTAGGTGGCACAGCAGGTGTGGGGCCTGGCAGCCATAGTAACTAAGCAACGCGCAAAATAACCAGACAGTTAAGCGTTGTTGTGGTCTTCAGTCCTGAGACTGGTTTGATGCAGCTCTCCATGCTACTCTATCCTGTGCAAGCTTCTTCATCTCCCATTACCTACTGCAACCTACATCCTTCTGAATCTGTTTATTCATCTCTTGGTTTCCCTCTACGATTTTTACCCTCCACGCTGCCCTCCAATACCAAATTGGTGACCCTCGATGTCTCAGAACATGTCCTACCAACCGATCCCTTCTTCTAGTCAAGTTGTGCCACACGCTCCTCTTCTCCCCAATTCTATTCACTAACTCCTCATTATTTATGTGATCTACCCATATAATCTTCAGCATTCTTCTGTAGCACCATATTTCAAAAGCTTCTATTTTCTTCTTGTCCAAACTATTTATTGTCCATGTTTCACTTCCATACATGGCTACACTCCATACAAATACTTTCAGAAATGACTTCCTGACACTTAAATCTATATTCGATGTTAACAAATTTCTCTTCTTCAGAAACGCTTTCCTTGCCATTGCCAGTCTACATTTTATATCCTCTCTACTTTGACCATCATCAGTTATTTTGCTCTCCAAATAGCAAAACTCCTTTCCTACTTTAAGTGTCTCATTTCCTAATCTAATTCCCGCAGCATCACCCTACTTAATTCGACTACATTCCATTATCCTCGTTTTGCTTTTGTTGATGTTCATCTTATATATTCCTTTCAAGACACTATCCATTCCGTTCAACTGCTCTTCCAAGTCCTTTGCTGTCTCTGACAGAATTACAATGTCATCGGCGAACCTCAAAGTTTTTATTTCTTCTCCATGGATTTTAATACCTACTCCTAATTTTTCTTTTGTTTCCTTCTCTGCTTGCTCAATATACAGATTGAATAACATCGGAGAGAGGCTACAACCATGTCTTACTCCCTTCCCAAACACTGCTTCCCTTTCATGTCCCTCGACTCTTATAACTGCCATCTGGCTTCTGTACAAATTGTAAATAGCCTTTCTCTCCCTGTATTTTACCCCTGCCACCTTCGGAATTTGAAAGATAGTATTCTAGTCAACATTCTTAAAAGCTTTCTCTAAGTCTACAAATGCTAGAAACGTAGGCTTGCCTTTCCTTAATCTAGCTTCTAAGACAATTCGTAGGGTCAGTGTTGCCTCACGTGTTCCGATATTTCTACGGAATCGAAACTGATCAGTTAAACGTTGTTGTTGTTGTTAGGGTCTTCAGTCCTGAGACTGGTTTGATGCAGCTCTCCATGCTACTCTATCCTGTGCAAGCTTCTTCATCTCCCAGTACCTACTGCCACCTTCATCCTTCTGAATCTGCTTAGTGTATTCATCTCTTGGTCTCCCTCTACGATTTTTACCTTCCACGCTGCCCTCCAATGCTAAATTTGTGATCCCTTGATGCGTCCGAACATGTCCTACCAACTGGTCCCCTTAGAAAAAGCAAAAAGAGATGCAAAAACAGCAACCGCCGAACCTAGAACATAAAGAGCACAAGCAAGGCAAACACTGGGTACCCAAAAGACAAGCAAGAACAGCAGAAACCAATCAAAAAGACGACAGAACAGGATGAAATCAAGTTGAAGACCGCCGCACGCAGGAACGAATGCTCGTCGTCATGTTTGTATTGCACGATTTCGCACACAGTGGTAAGGAACGGTGGGCTGCAGAGTGGTGTGGCAACTACCATACGAAAGCTGGACAGGACCAGAAATGATTATCGAACAAGTTAACACAGTTAAGAGACGATTTACATAATTTGTATTTCTCCAAGCGTATGAAGACTCATTACAAATAATGCACTAAGAAACAGAATGCTGCTCTCAATGTCAACAAAGATGAGGCTTTCTGAGCTAAGCATGAACGATGGTGTAGCGAAGAGGCTCCAAGTGCGACTTGCACATACCAATAGGATTTGCTGCCGGCAAATCACCTTCGGTCGGTGTCGGCTCAGTTTGGCTTGTATGAAACGGAGCTCAAGTGTGTTGCATTTTTGACTCACTAGGAACTTGTTGGGTGTCAGCGGCAGTCAGTTACGGATGCCCTCTAAACTTCACTAGCGACACGTTTCAAGGTGACTTTGTTCTTTATTATTACAAATGTTTTCTGTTCATTACTGATTAGTAGTCATAAGTTCCACGTAAACGTAATGTTACCATTTGAATGGCAATTCTTGCGCTTTTTTCGAAGACCGTTTGTGATAATTGGTAGCCATCCTTACTGGTAATGTTTTCAGTGTCTTGTATTTTGGGCGGCCATATTGTGGCTAAACTTATTTATTTATTTCTTATTTTTATCTATTTTGAAGGGGCTATTTGGATTTGAAATCATGCCGGATGTTATGTAATTTGTTCAAAAAGACATTTGTAAATGGCGCCATAGATATGAGGTTTTTAGTGTATTTTAATTGTGGCATTGTCAACTGGCTAGTGTGAGAATCAAATTTGGTCCACAAGGTAATTCAAAATGAAATACCACATTTCAGTTATTTATTACAGTCAAACTGTGAAAGACAGAAACACGTTGTGCATGTCACTGTGTTTATGTTTGTACAGACACTATACCATACATTCAAAATGAGCACCATGCTTTGCTAGAATTTTTTTGGAAATTTGTGGTAAGTTCCTATTGGACCAAATTGCTGAAGTCATCGGTCCCTAGGCCTACACACTACATGATATTTCTTAAACTAACTTACGCTAAGGACAACATACACACATCCTTTCCCGACAGAGGACTCGAACCTCCGAAGGGGAGAGCCGCGCGAACCGTGGCAAGGCACCCAGACCGTGTGACTACCCACATACGTTCCTCGAGAAACCTCTAAACGGTAGTCAATTTCATCCCGTGTGAACGCATCTAGTATTCGCTCTACATTTTCGTCTGACGTACCTGACCGACCAGTGCTCATTTTATGCCAGTCATAAATCACAGTACACAATGCGGTGGTCCGATGGCAGCGCGTGGGTATGGCGAATGCCCGGTGAACGTCATCTGCCAGCATGTGTAGTGCCAACAGTAAAATTCGGAGGCGGCGGCGTTATGGTGTGGTCGTGTTTTTCATGGAGGGGGCTTGCACCCCTTGTTGTTTTGCGTGACACTATCACAGCACAGGCCTACATTGATGTTTTAAGTAACTTCTTGCTTCCCACTGTTAAAGAGCAATTCAAGGATGGCGATTGCGCGATTGCATCTTTCAACACCATCGAGCACATGTTCGTAATGCACTGCCTGTGGCGGAGTGGTTACACGACAATAACATCCCTGTAATAGACTGGCCTGCCCAGAGTCCTGAGCTAAATCCTATAGAACATCTTTTGGATGTTTTGTACCGCCGACTTCGTGCAAGCCTCACCGACCGATATACCGGGTGATCAAAAAGTCAGTATAAATTTGAAAACTGAATAAATCACGGAATAATGTAGATAGAGAGGTACAAATTGACACACATGCTTGGAACGACATGGGGTTTTATTAGAACCAAAAAAATACAAAAGTTCAAAACATGTCCGACAGATGGCGCTTCATTTGATCAGAATACCAATAATTAGCATAACAATGTAAGACAAAGCAAAGATGATGTTCTTTACAAGAAATGCTCAATATATCCACCATCATTCCTCAACAATAGCTGTAGTCCAGGAATAATGTTGTGAACAGCACTGAAAAGCATGTCCGGAGTTATGGTGAGGCATTCGCGTCGGATGTTGTCTTTCAGCATCCCTAGAGATGTCAGACGATGATGATACACTTGCGACTTCAGGTAATCCCAAAACCAGTAATCGGACTGAGGTCTGGGGACCTGGGAGGCCAAGCATGACGAAAGTGGCGGCTGAGCACACGATCAGCACCAAACGAGGCGCGCAAGAGATCTTTCACGCGTCTAGCAATATGAGGTGTTTTTTTTTTTGTTCTAATAAAACCCCATGTCATTCCAAGCATGTGTGTCAATTTTTACCTCTATATCTACATTATTCCGTGGTTTATTAAATTTTCAAACTTATACTGACTTTTTGATCACCCTGTAGATACCTCTCTTCAGTGCAGCACTACGTGGAGAATTGGCTGCCATTCGCCAAGATACCTTCCAGCACCTGACTTAACGTATGCCTGCGAGAGTGGAAGCTGTCATGAAGGCTAAGGGTGGGCCAACACCGTATTAAATTCCAGCATTATCGATGGAGGGCGCCACGAACTTGTAAGTCATTTTCAGCCAGGTGTCCGGATTCCGGATACTTTTGATCACATAGTGTACACACATATAGAGGCGCTGGTGCCTATAACTTCGACACTTTGTAGCATCGTTGGATTACGTTTCCGGACACCTTATTTTGTTTCGCAAGAGACCTTCTACATCCATTCGAAGTCTGTCGGCGTAATTTGGAAACACACACATATATATACTGATCAGCTAGAACATTATGACCACAGCCCTACTATTGATATAAACCGTGTAGGCGATAGCAGCGTCACCTGGCGAGGAGTGACTGCTGGTCAGACACACGCATAATGTCGTGTAGTATCAGTGAGCATGCTGTCCATGTGTAGAATGGGGAAGGCGCGATCTATCTGAGTCTGACCAAGGGTAGACTGTGATGGCCCCTGTGCTTGGCACGAGAATTTCGGAAACTGCACAATTTGTTTCGTGTTTGAGAAGTGTTGTGGTGAGTGTCTTCAATACGTGGTGAAACAAAGGTGGAACGACGTCCAGACGTCATGGGGTTGGGGCGGCCACCTGTCACTACATATTTCAGACGCATAGGTTGGGAAAACTGATAAAACAGAACACGCAGTGATCTCTGGTGGAACTAACATCAGACTTTAATGCTGGACAGAGTACAAATGTGTCCGAACACACAGTGCACCAAACAGTCCTAACAATGGACCTATGTTGCTGATGAGCCATGTGCGTGCCAATGTTAAAACCAAAACCATGACATCAGCATATAAGACTAAAATGGGCGTGTGACCATCGGCATAGACAAGCTGGCGGTGGCTGCATTATGCTCTGGGAAACATTCGCATGGATATCCATGGGTCTGGTGGAGATTGCGGAAGGCATCATGATGGCCAAGGAGTAGCATACACTGGTTGTAGATCACATACACCCCTGCATGACGATTATGTTTCCCAATGGCAATGGAATTTTTCAACAAGATAATGCACCATGTCACAAGCCCAGAAGTGTGATGGATTGGTTCAAGGAGCACAGGGGAGAGTTCTAATTGATGTGCTGGCCCCCTAACTCTCCACGTCCATAAAATAAGTTCCGTTTCTGTTTCTATCTGCGGCAGCGCTACCATCGGCATAGACAAGCTGGCGGTGGCTGCATTATGCTCTGGGAAACATTCGCATGGATATCCATGGGTCTGGTGGAGATTGCGGAAGGCATCATGATGGCCAAGGAGTAGCATACACTGGTTGTAGATCACATACACCCCTGCATGACGATTATGTTTCCCAATGGCAATGGAATTTTTCAACAAGATAATGCACCATGTCACAAGCCCAGAAGTGTGATGGATTGGTTCAAGGAGCACAGGGGAGAGTTCTAATTGATGTGCTGGCCCCCTAACTCTCCACGTCCACAAAATAAGTTCCGTTTCTGTTTCTATCTGCGGCAGCGCTACCATCGCAGTTCCGAGCATGCGCGGCAGTTACTCTGACTCAAGGAGAAGACATGTACGTCATTTTCAGACCGCTGCTGCCGACGTGTGCTTTGCAGTGCTTCTTTATAGCGTGAGCCGTAATTGAAAATGCCGCCGCGCTGCGCAATTCCTTAATGGTCTCGCAGTGAGCATGTGCATTGATTGTTTGGCCTCGTGGTAAGAAATCAATCCGCAAAATGCCTTTTGTGTCCCAAAAAACGGTGCTCATGACTTTTCGAGGTGTTAAGATTTGCTTAGGCTTAACCTTCGTTGGGGATGAAGTGTGCCTCCATTCCACTTGTAAGTAGGCTGTTTAGGTTTTTTTTTTATTGGTAACGCCAATGCCACGTAGCGCTCTGTAAGAAAATCACTGGCTGTGCTGTGTGCAGTCTGTGGCTGGTTTGCATTGTTGTCTGCCATTGTAGTGTTGGGCAGCGGCAGCTGGATGTTAACAGCGTGTAGCGTTGCGCAGTTGGAGGAGAGCCGCCAGCAGCGGTGTACGTGGGGAGAGAGATGGCGGAGTTTTGAAATTTGTAAGACTGGATGTCATGAACTGATATATATATTATGACTATTAAGGTAAATACATTGTTTGTTCTCTATCAAAATCTTTCATTTGCTAACTGTGCCTATCAGTATTAGTGACTTCCGTAGTTTGAATCTTTTAGTTAGCTGGCAGTAGTGGCGCTCGCTGTATTGCAGTAGCTTGAGTAATGAAGATTTTTGTGAGGTGAGTGATTTGTGTAACGTATAGGTTAATGTTAGTCAGGGCCATTCTTTCGTAGGGATTTTTGGAAGTCAGATTGCGTTGCGCTGAAAGTATTGTGTGTCAGTTTAAGCACAGTCTTGTATAATTTTTCAAAGGGGACGTTTCACACTGATTGCCATTTTGTTTCAGGGTTGTCGTACCATACCCAAGTTTCAACCCCCATGAATATCCGAGAAAAAGAAAAAATATCGCCTTCTTCATCGTAGCGTGTCAAAAACTGAAGTACACTGCCCATACGTTGTTTTTAGTGTTGTTCAGTAAGAATTTTGGGTACCCAACGTGAGCAAAGTTTTCGAAATTTCAGTTTTTCAGTAACAATTTCATGAATTAGTGATCGTGAAATCTGCAGAACTTCCATAGCAAGGGCAGTAAGTGTAAACGTACGGTTATGCTTAATCTTCTCATCAATTGTGTGAATCAGTTCATCAGTAACCACAGACGGGCGTCCACTTCTTTCTTCATCGTGCACTTGATCATGTCCTTCATTGAACAGTCTGACCCATCTTCTAACCATTGAATCATTCTTAGCATCTTGTCCATATACCTCGCAGATTTGCCAATGAATTTCCTTTGGTTTAACTTTCTTTGCATTTAGAAAACGAACCACAGATCTCGTTTCACACGCGGCGGCATTTCCAATTAGAGCTGACATTATAAAGAATCATTACAAAGCACACGTCGGCAGCAGCGATCTAGTCAGAGTAATTCCCGCGCATGCTCGGAACTGTGATTGTAACGCTGCCGCGGATAGAAACAGAAACCGAACTTACTTTGTGGACGACCCTGTCACCGCGTGGAATGGCCGCGTTGTTTGAGGCGCCATGTCACGGATTGCGCCCCCCTCCTCTCCCCGCTGCAGATTTTAAACGTCCCTTGGGCATGGGCGTGTGTGTTGTTCTTAGCATAAGTTAGCTTAAGTAGTGTGGGGACTAATGGCCTCAGCAGTTTAGTCCCTTAGGAGTTCACACTCGTTTGAACATTTGAACATATAATTGTTTAACTGTGTGTCTAAGATACTTGCAGAGACCATAAGATCCTATACAGAAAATGTTAGTAACATTGTGCAAAGCTTTCAACCCCATATTCAGCAGTAAAGCATACTTATGGTCTTTGCAAGTATCTCGAGACACAGTTAACAGATTGAAACACAAATTGAATGTATCCCCTATGACAACACTCCAACTCTTTTCTTGAGGCCTTAATACAGTTCAAAATATACTAAAATATCTCTGTACTTCTACAAAATATGGTCTCCCTGATTGCAAACCAAAGAAGTAAAAGAATTTAAATTGACTGAAGGTCCAAACTTTGGACAACTGCACCCTCATCAACACTCATATAAACAAAAAAAAAAAAAATACAATAAAAAGTGTGTGTGACAAGTGACATGAGTAAACAACCGATTAAAGTGGACAAACTTTCTAGTACACACTGTAAATCAAGGTGCGTATGGACAAAATGAACATTCTAATAAATGTGATCATAATTGTTTGAGAAATACGTGTGAATGTGACATGTGTGGACAATAAAACAAACTGACCGGGTTTACATGTACACTCTATACATTACAGTGTTTAAATAGAAACTGAATATGAATCATACCTATAAATGCAAACAAACAGTTGTGTGTGAAAAATATGTGACTGTAACTGGTGTCACCAAATGAAAAATTTGAAGTGTGTAATGACAAGCGCAAGTACTGGTGTATGTGTTAAACAGTTTTTATCCACAAATTTCAATTACTCTTAAGAACAATAGTAAGTGTGTCATCTCAGTAGAAGCATGGTGAACAAAATGAATAGAAAGAAAACATGTCACATGTGGTCATCAAATATAAGTATAAGAACAGTGTAAAGTTTAATAAAATAAAAACATAAGGGCAATGCGTTACAAGAAATATAGAAAATCTATCAAATAAATTGTTTGCAAGGTCAACCTTGAAATTATACTCATGGCATGTAAAGGATAGTGAGAATACATTGTAAATATCAAGACCTAGTGACCGTGACCTGACAAAATCATCCCCACGGTCCACTTTGCATGTCACTTTCAATTAAACGAAGTGATGAATCGGGGCTGGAGTTGTTGGGCAGAAGTATTGTTCAGTGCTCATGGGCAGTGGCAAGTACCTCCTTGCAGTAGTCTCTCTGGTATGGGACAACTGTGTGCAGTATTGGACATCCTTGCTTCCTGTCAATGGCGGCATGGAGTAGAGCAAAAGGCTCTCGTCGTTGAATGGCAATGCAACATCTAGGAGTTAGAGTTATAACAGTTTTGGCAGACAGGCAGGTAGGCTCCAGATAAGAGTTCTTTGACAGTAACCCATCTCAGATTATGTTCTTGAAGCTGAACTTCTTGTATACAATTAGCTCACAAGATTGGCAGAAAGATATTCATAGTTCTATGATGAGCAAAGTGCATACACGAAAGTGGATTAGCACAATAGGTGTATTTTTACTATCCAAATGCCAATTGATAGTTAGTTAGACCTGATCGGTTTTGTTTTCATGATCAATAGGAGCTGGCTGTTCTCTCAAGGAGAAAAACAGATGTAAATTGTAGATTATCTTGTAGCACAAACTGCATTAATTACAGTCTGATTGACTCAATCATGAAGAAGACATTGGTGTGGATTGCTGGATGTCACTACAGTAAATTTCGCTGTAGTGGGTCTTGGTAAGGTCTGTCAAAGAGATGTTAATCCTTTTGGGAATCCTCCAGATATAGTTGAGCCCAACGGGAAGTACTCTGGATTCCCGCCACCCAGGCGATGTGCTGTCTGGTCCCTCTTGGACACACGCCATCATTCATGTTCTCCCTCACTGGGACCGCTCAGGTAGCGAAGGCCTTGTACCTTGGAAGTCCTGCAGATTCAAAGGCAATCATCAGTTGCCCAGAATGCCGGTCAGCTGTCCACCATCAACTGCATTGCTTCCTGCTCCCACAGCCCGGTTGCCAAAGTGCCTTCCCAGTTACGCCAGGGTGATTCAGTATGTCACATGACTGTGAAGTAGTGGGCTACATCTACATCTACATCTACAGCTACATGACTACTCTGCAATTCACATTTAAGTGCTTGGAAGAGGGTTCATCGAACCACAATCATACTATCTCTCTACCATTCCACTCCCTAGTAGCGCGCGGGAAAAACGAACACCTAAACCTTTCTGTTCGAGCTCTGATTTCTCGAATTTTATTTTGATGATCATTCCTACCTATATAGGTTGGGACGAACGAGTGTACTGTAAGCTGTCTCTTTAGTGGACTTGTTGCATCTTCTAAGTGTCCTGCCAATGAAACGCAACCTTTGGCTCGCCTTCCCCACAATATTATCTATATAGTCTTTCCAAGTGAAGTTGTTCGTAATTTTAACACCCAGGTACTTAGTTGAATTGACAGCCTTGAGAATTGTACTATTTATCGAGTAATCGAATTCCAACGGATTTCTTTTGGAACTCATGTGGATCACATCACACTTTTCCTTATTTAGCATCAACTGCCACCTGCCACACCATACAGCAATCTTTTCTAAATCGCTTTGCAACTGATACTGGCCTTCGGATGACCTTACTAGACGGTAAATTACAGCATCATCTGCGAACAACCTAAGAGAACTGCTCAGATTGTCACCCAGTCATTTATATAGACAGGAACAGCAGAGGTCCCAGGACGCTTCCCTGGGGAACACCTGATATCACTTCAGTTTTACTCGATGATTTGCCGTCTATTACTACGAACTGCGACCTTCCTGATAGGAATTCACGAATCCAGTCGCACAACTGAGACGATATCCCATAGCTCTGCAGCTTGATTAGAAGTCGCTTGTGAGGAACGGTGTCAAAAGCTTTCCGGAAATCTAGAAATACGGAATCAACTTGAGATCCCCTGTCGATAGTGGCCATTACTTCGTGCGAATAAAGAGCTACCTGCATTGCACAAGAGCGATGTTTTCTTAAACTATGCTGATTACGTATCAATAGATCGTTTCCTTCGAGGTGATTCATAATGTTTAAATACAGTATATGCTCCAAAACCCTACTGCAAACCGACGTCAATGATATGGGTCTGTAGTTAGATGGATTACTCCTACTACCCTTCTTAAACACTGGTGCGACCTGCGCAATTTTCCAATCTGTAGGTACAGATCTATCGGTGAGCGAGCGGTTGTATATGAGTGCTAAGTAGGGAGCTATTGTATTAAGGTAATATGAAAGGAACCTAATCGGTATACAATCTGGACCTGAAGACTTGCCTGTATCAAGCGATTTGAGTTGCTTCGCAACTCCTAAGGTATCTACTTCTAAGAAACTCATGCTATCAGCTGTTCGTGTTTCAAATTCTGGAATACTCCATTCTTCTTCCCTGGCGAAGGAATTTCGGAAAACTGCGTTCAATAACTCCGCTTTAGCGGCACAGTCATCAGTAACAGTACCATCGGCGCTGCGCAGCGAAGGTATTGACTGCGTCTTGCCGCTTGTGTACTTTACATACGACCAGAATTTCTTCTGATTTTCTACCAAATTTCGAGTCAATGTTTCGTTGTGGAACCAATTAAAGGCATCTCGCATCGAAGTCCGTGCCAAATTTCGCGCGTCTGTAAATTTTAGCCAATCTTCGGGATTTCGCGTTCTTCTGAACTTCGCATGCTTTTTCCGTTGCCTCTGCAACAGCGTTCGGACCTTTTTTGTGTACCACGGGGGATCCGTTCCATCTCTTATCAATTTATGAGATATGAATCTATCAATTGCTGTTGCTACTATATCTTTGAATTTGAGCCACATCTCGTCTACATTTGCATAGTCAGTTCGGAAGGAATGGAGATTCTCTCTTAGGAAGGCTTCTAGTGAAACTTTATCCGCTTTTTTAAATAAAATTATTTTGCCTTTGTTTCTGGTGGTTTTGGAAGAAATGGTATTGAGCCTAGCTACAATGACCTTGTGATCACTAATCCCTGTATCAGTCATGATGCTCTCTATCAGCTCTGGATTGTTTGTGGCTAAGAGGTCAAGTATGTTTTCGCAAGCAGTTTCAATTCACGTGGGTTCGTGGACTAACTGCTCGAAATAATTTTCTGAGAAAGCATTTAGGACAATCTCGGAAGATGTTTTCTGACTACCACCGGTTTTGAACAAGTATTTTTGCCAACATATCGAGGGAAGGTTGAAGTCCCCACTAACTATAACCGTATGAGTGGGGTATTTATTTGTTACGAGACTCAAATCAGTTGAATTTGGTACCAACCATCGTATCTAGATACTGAAATATACTGAAATGGTACAATAAGCAGTGTTTCTACTGCCTGATAGCACTGTTTAACGAAGTAGTGTTGAATATAGAATATAGTTCAACTACACTCACACAGTTATATATAGAGTGATGTGCATATCCATAGTAGAAATGAGAATTTGTTTCGTTTTTTCACTATTTTGTACCAATACCACATAAGATTACAAGCCATGATAATAGTTATCAATACTTCACTACAGGATAGCCGCATTTAGACATATGCTAATATGATTTTTGATAGTGAAATTAATTTCACATTGAGTTTTCTTTAACATTAATCAATGTAAACCATACTTGATCTTTTTCTCGTTCCTAATTTTTGGTTTGAATAACATTTCAGACACATGAGGATGGATCATACAGGAAGAGAAGAATCCAGTTTCAGATTGAAATTTAAATACTTGTGCAAGTTTCCCGGATGCAGGAGTAGTTATTATGTAAAAACAAATTCCAAACACAAGAATAAACATTTCTATAATTTCCAGCTGCATCAAAAAGTGAGACTTTAAAGAAGTGGAAATTGATCTGTAATATAGATGAAGGTGTCAACTGTAGTTATTATTATGTGTGTGAGGGTCATTTTTATGAAGCAGATTTTGTGAACTTTACTAGACACAGGCTAAATCCTGGTGTGATACCAAAGCACATGGACTTGTTGTTGTATCACCCTCCCCCCACCCATCTGTGTTACACTGGTGGTGGTGTTGGTGGTGGTGGTTTCACCACACCTGGTGCAAATATAAGTGTGCTCGAGACAGGTCACAATGCAAAATCTACAGTAATACAACGAAGCAGTCCCCCTTTACAGAGCACAGATGGTGGTGAGTACAGCTTTTTATCCTCACCTGTTTATGATGTTGAAAGTAGTCCAGGCGTAATGGGGTCTGGCGTTTCTAAACGTGATTTAACTCCAAGAAAACACACAATGTATAAACTGCATAGAATTACAGTTTCCAGAGTGTGTAAATTATAAAAACAGCTGCAGAATGAGAGGAATAAATTGAAAATTCTAAAAGAGTTGTATGATGACAGGAAATCTCAGTTAATTGAAGAAGAGTTGAATGATGAGACTAAAACTTTTATTACTAGTCAGTTAAGAAATGCCAATATGTAGCCCACAGCAGTATGGTGGTCTATACAAGATAAGGCATTTGCTTTATCTATTTATAAGTGTAGTCCCCGGTTGTACAGATATTTTGCCACATACTTCTCCCTTCCATGTGTCAGGCTGCTCAAGGGTGTGCTTTCCCACATACCATTTGATACAGGACTTAATCCAACTTTATTAAACTTTTTAGCAAGGGAAGTAAGTAATATGCATGAAAATGACAAGTATTGTGCTCTACTTTTTGATGAAATGTCTCTGGATGATGGTATGTACTATGATGCACACAAACAGCTAATCTATGGGTATCAGGACTTGGGTCATTTAGGACGTTCACCTGTAGCTGCTAGTCAAACATTGGTTTTTATGCTGAAAGGCATTCACAGAACTTGGAAACAAGTTCTAGCATGTTACTTTACTGCAACCACTTTCCACTACACCCATTTGAAATCACTTTGTTCACATCACAAGTGAACTACAGAATATTGGGTTCAAAGTGGTTTGTACTGTATGTGACCAGAATGCAACAAACCGAAAGGCCCTTAAGCAATTGTGTGAAGCAAATTTGTTGAAGCCCAGTATATTTCATTTTGTCGTCAATAATCAACCAATTGTTACCATTTATGATGTACTACATCTGCTCAAAAACACTAGAAATGCTTTGATAAATAATAAAATTCAATTTGAACCGCACAAAGCAGCAAAGTTTGAGTACATCAGTACAATGTTCTTTTTGGATAAAAAAAAAAACGGTTCAAAACTCTACCCGAATTAAAAGCACAACACTTTAACTTTTCTGATTCCCATGTAAAAATGAAGGTAAAAGTTGCTGCTGCACAAATGAGCCATACTGCTGCAGCTGCAATTGAAACATATGTTTCTACTCACACATTACAATCTGAAGCTATACACACAGCTGAGTTTGTGGTAAAGGTAGATAATCTCTTTGATTCACTCAACAGTAATGAGCAATATCCCAGAGATGGAAAACAATTTAGGTGTGCTTTATCAGAAAATCTGCCACATTTAGAATATAGCATATTGAGGGAAATAGGCAGCTGGCAAATAATAGATTTAAAAACAGGAAGAAACAAGACTAATATGTTTAGCTTCATAAAAGGTTGGCAGATTACATTACTGTCTATTATTTTCTTGTGGAAGACCTTGAAAGTGGTTGGCTTTAAGTACTTAAATTTAAAGGCGTTCAATCAAGATGCTTTAGAAAATTTCTTTTGTTGGATAAGACAACATGGTATTGGTAATACAAACCCAACTTGTTTTCATTTTGTACAAGCTCTGAAGACTTGTGTTGTCAATCATATGACTTTGTCTTTCAAAGCCATGAGTGTAAGTAACTGTGAAAATGATGATTACACTCCCTTGAGTAGTTTGTGTCAGTTTTTGGCAGCTAGTGGTAGGAGTGAACATTTAAGTGAATGTGAGATAAAAGACACTGATATACCTGAGCAAATTTATTCTTACTCAGATGGTATCATAGAGTCTGTAGAAGATCAACAATCCTTAGCCTATGTAGCAGCCTATGTACTACAAGCCATAGATGTACCAGATGATTGTGAAACATGTAATACCAGTCTCTACTCCTCTGTTGTGACTGAAAATCATTTGTTTACCTCATTTAAAGAGAATAGTGAGGAGCATTCTCATTTGAAATATGCAAGTGAAAGAGTCATGATTTTCCTAAGGGCACTCCATAATCAGCTGTATGAGTATCTCAATAGTCATGGTCACACAACAAGACTACATGATAATTTAAAAAAAAATTTGTTCTGTGTCATACAACAATTTGTAATAAACATGACATTGAAGAAAGACTTCTGAAGACAAGTATTCCATTTATAATATTCAAGTATGTGAAAGAAAAGAAATTTACAAACTAGAGGAAATTGTGTATCCAACAACTTGAAAAGAAGTTCAAATCAGATTTTTTATTTTGTTTATTATATGTACAACATATACAAATGTTGTGTTAAAAACAGAGAATTACATGTTCTTGTATCAAAATCATGCCTTTGATTTGTTGTGACAAAATCTGGTAATTCAGCAGGAACATAACTTAACACTTTCTAGATGTGATGATTGGATTCTAAAAGTATAGTGAATAAAGTGCTGTCAAGGGGAATTTGTGTTAATTTTCACTAGTGTACCAAACAAAGTTTTCAAAGAGGAAGTATATGAATAAAAATGTTAAAAATAAATGTTGTACCAGCGTCTACTTTCATTATTTAAACGTGATGAGTGTTGCCAAAATAACAGCCAAGTTGGGGAAAAAAGAAAAAAAAAGTTGTGTTGCAGTTCATTTTCTTTGTATGTCTCATTGGCAAAAACATTTTGGCTACATTCATGGAGTGTCTACCTGCTCTGCTCCCAATTTGTTTTTCAATTGATGTAAAGTAGTATTTTGTGTGTTTCATACATTTTTTTTGAACTGTGCAGAAGTTCAGTTTCAGATGACTGACTATCCATAAATAACAATCAACAGAAAAAAATAATAAATCGCATTTTGTAGACTTTACAGTACATCCTTGGTTTGTAGCACAGATTTTTTTTGTAAATGACCTCTTGGTTATCTATTAGCTGTGTAGTTATTTATTTGTGTAACCTACTATTGCACTTTCGATCATGCGAGTGGATATAATGTGCTTTAGGATATGTGGAAACGTAAAAATCTTTTATATATGCATGCAATGTCAGATGATTTTTGCCTGGCATGTGCATAAATAAGTGGTTCATGTAATGTTAAAACAACAGCTGATTCCTCAAACTGGGGGGGGGGGGGGGCTATCAAGTACGGGGTCCCACAGGGTTATTTCTTAGGTCCTTTGCTGTTCTTGATATACATTAATGACTTACCATTCCATATTGATGAAGATGCAAAGTTAGTTCTTTTTGCTGATGATACAAGTATAGTGATAACATCCAAAAACCAAGAACTAAGTGATGTAATTGTAAATGATGTTTTTCACAAAATTATTAAGTGGTTGTCAGCAAACGGACTCTCTTTAAATTTTGATAAAACACAGTATATACAGTTCCGCACAGTAAATGGCACAACTCCAGTAATAAGTATAGACTTTGAACAGAAGTCTGTAGCTAAGGTTGAATTTTCAAAATTTTTAGGTGTGTCCATTGATGAGAGGTTAAACTGGAAGCAACACACTGATGGTCTGCTGAAACGTCTGAGTTCAGCTACGTATGCTATTAGGGTTATTGCAAATTTTGGTGATAAGAGTCTCAGTAAATTAGCTCACTATGCCTACTTTCATTCACTGCTTTCGTATGGCATCATATTCTGGGGTAATTCATCGTTGAGTAGAAAAGTATTCATTGCTCAAAAACGTGTAATCAGAATAATTGCTGGAGCCCACCCACAGTCATCCTCCAGACATCTATTTAAGGATCTAGGGATCCTCACAGTAACTTCACAGTATATACATTCACTCATGAAATTTGTTGTTAATAATCCAACCCAGTTCAAAAGTAATAGCAGTGTGCATAGCTATAACACCAGGAGAAAGGATGATCTTCACTATGCAGGGTTAAATCTGACTTTGGCACAGAAAGGGGTAAATTATGCTGCCACAAAAGTCTTTGGTCAGCTACCAAACAGCATCAAAAGCCTGACAGATAGTCAACAAACATTTAAAAATAAATTAAAAGAATTTCTAGATGACAACTCCTTCTACTCATTGGCTGAATTTTTAGATATAAATTAAGGGAGGTAAACATTAGTGTCATGCAATATTTTATGTAATGTAATATCATGTACAGACATCTTTCATTAACCTGACACGTTCCACATCATTACGAAGTGTCGTATTCATGATCTATGGAACAAGTATTAATCTAATCTAATCTAAAGCTCGTTTACTTCCACATGATAATAGCCACATGGCCAAACTTGCAATATTGAGTTTTAAAAAAAAATTCACAGTCAAAAGGTGACGTCGTAATTTACGAAAATTTTCACAATGTAAACTGCAGCTACGAGTAGTTAAATGTTTGGTTTTGATTGAGATTTCTTTTATATATTACTTTGCAAGATCTCAAAAACCTTTATTACTGCACTATGCGGCCCACATTCTAAGATTAAATGAAAAATATTGTCATCTAATTCCCGTATTTAGAAATAAACATAAGAGATTTTCGCGCCATATGTTTTCTTATTGAAGTTCACAGCCAGGTCACAAGTAGCGCTGGTGTCGTTCTGTGTTTCTATATAATAATGTGGTCTTTGCCTTCACCAAATCAGCAACCACAGCGGCAGACCGGTCTGGGGACAGACGGGATGAGGTTGACATCCTTGTGATACCCAAGTCCGGCTCCCCACAGCGGTGCCCATTGGCAACAGCCTCAAGCTGCGCGACCGAAGTCACGCCGCTGCAGCTGTGAGCGAAGGGATGCCACCTCAGCCCTCATCCGAACACAGCAATCGCAGTCCCTGTCCATTCTAATCGATGTTGAACAACAGGTACTGAAACACGAGTCTGTGCCTACATAACGCAAGCGAAACACGCAAAGAATGTATTAACTAACCTGTATAAATGCCTAACGACTGCGCTACAATCTGGCTGAATTTACGATTACAGTAACTAAAACTCGAAATTACACCTCCTATACGAAACTCACACATTTAAGTAAGAATCTACAAAGTAAACACTATAGCGTTATGCTACAACTCTCAAATACTATAATACGCCCGAAATTTATGAATTAAACAATGCAAGTACCCAAAAACATGCAAAGAAATTAAGAATTAAACTATGTAACAAATAAGTAAGCTAGGGGTATACGACTTGCTGCTGCAGCTGCTTATCCAACGGCGCCTAGGTTCAAGACTGCACATACCTCATGCGTGCCATCAGTGATGTTATAACAAATTTTTTACGCAACATTTTACACAAAGAACAATGAATATGACAATACAATGTAAACGAATTCCCTAAGATCTAGTAATAAAAATGTACATCAATACACGTGCTTATCGACTGCTTATCATCTGTAAACAAAGAGATACAAGTATAAAATATGGATTCATGTGGGTAAGGTATGAAGTTTGTGTGACTGTTAATAGAGCAGTATTCATATACAAGCCTACCAAACTCCGTTGTTGACTATGCAGCAACATGTACATACAATTAATGTTCTTCATCATCCCTTACGACTAAGTTTAACAGTTCCCTTCACCACTAATATACATTCTAATTATTGTAACTCGCAACTTAACAACATACTGTAAGATACAATTATAAAGTTACAATATATCTGAGCAAATATGTTACAAAAGTATTCAAAACCTATTGTTATCCATACATCCCCTGTGGCACTATCGGATATCAGCTGCTCAACCTGTGAACATTTTATCACGTAAACAGACGACAAAGAAACTTTAGGACACTATTACAGACTTACGTTAGACCTACATAAACAGATAAAGTATGTTCCTATTCACACCAGTGTACTGATATAGACTAAAACTCATAATTAATAAGAACGTGATCTCATTCCTTCGAATAATACACTCCTGGAAATTGAAATAAGAACACCGTGAATTCATTGTCCCAGGAAGGGGAAACTTTATTGACACATTCCTGGGGTCAGATACATCACATGATCACACTGACAGAACCACAGGCACATAGACACACGCAACAGAGCATGCACAATGTCGGCACTAGTACAGTGTATATCCACCTTTCGCAGCAATGCAGGCTGCTATTCTCCCATGGAGACGATCGTAGAGATGCTCGATGTAGTCCTGTGGAACGGCTTGCCATGCCATTTCCACCTGGCGCCTCAGTTGGACCAGCGTTCGTGCTGGACGTGCGGACCGCGTGAGACGACGCTTCATCCAGTCCCAAACATGCTCAATGGGGGACAGATCCGGAGATATTGCTGGCCAGGGTAGTTGACTTACACCTTCTAGAGCACGTTGGGTGGCACGGGATACATGCGGACGTGCATTGTCCTGTTGGAACAGCAAGTTCCCTTGCCGGTCTAGGAATGGTAGAACGATGGGTTCGATGACGGTTTGGATGTATCGTGCACTATTCAGTGTCCCCTCGACGATCACCAGAGGTGTACGGCCAGTGTAGTAGATCGCTCCTCACACCATGATGCCGGGTGTTGGCCCTGTGTGCCTTGGTCGTATGCAGTCCTGATTGTGGCGCTCACCTGCACGGCGCCAAACACGCATACGACCATCATTGGCACCAAGGCAGAAGCGACTCTCATCGCTGAAGACGACACGTCTCCATTCGTCCCTCCATTCACGCCTGTAGCGACACCACTGGAGGCGGGCTGCACGATGTTGGGGTGTGAGCGGAAGACGGCCTAACGGTGTGCGGGACCGTAGCCCAGCTTCATGGAGACGGTTGCGAAAGGTCCTCGCCGATACCCCAGGAGCAACTGTGTCCCTAATTTGCTTGGAAGTGGCGCTGCGGTCCCGTAGGGCACTGCGTAGGATCCTACGGTCTTGGCGTGCATCTGTGCGTCGCTGCGGTCCGGTCCCAGGTCGACGGGCACGTGCACCTTCCGCCGACCACTGGCGACAACATCGATGTACTGTGGAGACCTCACGCCCCACGTGTTGAGCAATTCGGCGGTACTTCCACCCGGCCTCCCGCATGCCCACTATACGCCCTCGCTCAAAGTCCGTCAGCTGCACATACTGTTCACGTCGACGCTGTCGCGGCATGCTACCAGTGTTAAAGACTGCGATGGAGCTCCGCATGCCACGGCAAACTGGCTGACACTGACGGCGGCGGTGCACAAATGCTGCGCAGCTAGCGTCATTCGACGGCCAACACCGCGGTTCCTGGTGTGTCCGCTGGGCCGTGGGTGTGATCATTGCTTGTACAGCCCTCTCGCAGTCTCCGGAGTAAGTATGGCGGGTCTGACACACCGGTGTCAATGTGTTCTTTTTTCCATTTCCAGGAGTGTATATACTCATGACTTCCATAGCGCTGGAATACCTTAGTGAGGATACCCTTAATATGTGTGACAGGTGTCCTGGCTCAATAGGGTTTTGATAAAATAGCATACATGTATTTCAGTATTATTCTCCACACATCTCCTGCTTCTTAAGACTCATAATTGTGCATTAATGACACTGTTCAGAGTTTCTCGAATACGAAAATTTTAGTATGGTGTGCTCAGGTCTTCACTAACAGTTGGTACATAAATAAGAAAAACTCATGTCGTTCAAAGTGTGTGGTCTGTAAGTTCCCTACTTTTGGTCTACTAATTCGTTTGATGCTGCATGGTGAGATGCCATTCAGAATTACTCCCACTGTCTGTGCTATCAATTAATCCTGCTCCAAAAAAGAAACCAACCAACTTGCACACCTGCTGGGACAAGAAATATTCAACGAAGGGGACCCTATGCTACACTAACGTGGACCAGAGTCAACAGCTAAGATCGTGTCAGACACGCATTCGTGGCATGGGAACAATACAAACACCAGCTAAAATACCACTTGGGCAAACATACAGGTTAGGTGTGGCCAATCACAGCAACACGAACGAATATTAATAACCCTAGCAACAAAAGAAGAGACGATGAAGTCTAGGAAAGACAAGCATGTGCTATCCGAATTTAGAGTAAGGTGCAAAATACACTCTAAGAAATAAAAACCGTCGTACCACGAAGTAGTTATCTGAATGGGGCGGAAATCGGTAAGTGTAACGCACATATACAGATAAACAAATGATTACAAAAACATATAAAAATGAATAATTTATTCAAGAGAAAGAGTTTCACAAATTGAGCAAGTAAATAACGCAGTGATTGACCTCTGACCCTTGTACAAGCAGTTATTTGACTTGGAATTGATTAACGGAGATGCTGTATGTTCTGAGGAATATCGTGCCAAATTCTGTTCAACTGGTGCTTTGTATCGTCAAAATCCCAAGCTGGTTGGAGAGCCCTGCCCATAATACTCCAAACGTTCTCAATTAGGGAGAGATCAGGCAACCTTGCTGGCCAAGGTAGCGTTTGGAAAGCACGAAGGCAAGCAGTAGAAACTCTCGCCGCGTGTGGGCAGGCATTATCTTGCTTAAATGTAAGCCCAGGATGGCTTGTCATGAAGGTCAACAAAACGGGGCGTAGAATACCGTCAATTTACCGCTGTGCTGTAAGGCTGCCGCGGCTGACAACCAAAGGGGTCCTGCTATGAAATGAAGTGTCACGGCAGACCATCTTTCCCGGTTATCAGGCCGTATGGCTGCAGACAGTCAGGCTGGTAATCCACAGCCACTCGATACATCTCCCGACACGTCTTCACTAGTCATCTGGGCTCATTTCGAAGGGAGACTATTCAATGAAGACAATTCTACTCCAGTCAGTGAGATTCCAGGCTGAAGACGTGTCTGGTGATGCGATGGACAGTGGTGGAATACCAACCTGACTGAATACTAAATCCAAATAATTCCAGGTACTGACACATCACAGTTTCTTGTTTTATTCTGTGCGCAGTCCAAGGCTTAGGTTGCAATGTATTGCCACTGTTTCGATAGTTCTGAGAATTATGAACTAGGATGAAATGCTTATTGTCGAGTCCCATGTCATTACTTGTGCCCTGTCTTTCCGTTGCTTCTAATATGCATATTTCTTTCATATGATGGGTCATTACGCAAGTGGATAATACATCTCCAGCACTAATAAGTGGTACACATCTCCTCAGTCGCACACAGCAGTGCGACAGTTCAGAACTCTGGGTCAAGACCTGCAACTGGCAGCGCACTCACTTGTGGTAGAGACACAGCAGCTGATCGATATACTGGTGATTCTGCTCAATGTACCGGTTATCTTAGATTTCTTCATGCATCAACTTTCCACAAGCCTTACGCTGTCCCATCTCTCCTTGACATCTTTAATAAATTCGGCTTTCTGTGCACTAATCTATGAGTGATGCTCCCGATATACTGTCATCTATCCTCTGCGAATTTTTCTATATTTCTTCCTTTATTTCTGTTACTATTTTCTTGCCCTGTTCCTCTAATGTAGTCAGCACCTTCTCCGTTTGTTCTACTGAATTTTTTGTTTGTTACGTGAGTTCTTCGCTAATAGTGCCGCTTTCTTTGCTCATAATGCTTCAATCCTAGCTACTCTTGCGTCTTTCTTTGTGCCGATTGTTACATGTTTCGACGTAGTTGCCATCGTCGGAATGTCCGTCACTTCGCCTTTGATTCCGCCAACGTTTTTCTTCTATTCTTTCACGAATTCATGTCTTTCCTTCTGTCTTATCTACTTGTTTTAAAATTGCTTTACTTTCTTCCTGCCTTTTCCCTTCTGACTGCTTTCAAAATTCTAAGACTACGTTCATGTGTGTATTCTTTCTCTTCACTAATTCTGACATAGACGCAGTTGAACTCATTGTGCTACATCCCTGTTATGGCGAAACCGACCTAGCACTACTTCTCGCTGAAGCATTTCTAATCGTGAATACAGCATCTAAATGTTGGGAATGTACTCCTCCATCATCATCACTGTCACTTAAAACATTATTCAGTTCCTCACAGTCCTTCACTACCTTATATATAAATACCCCGCAAGCCACCTTACGACGCGTGGCAGAGGCTACCCTGTACCACAACAGCTCATTTTCTTTCCTCTTCCAACAGATGGAGGGAAAAACGACTTTCTATATGCCTCCGTATGAGCCCTAATTTCTCATATCTTATCTTCGCGGTCTTTACGCGAAAGGTCTATTGGCGACAGTAGAATTATTCTGCAGTCAGCTGCAATTACTGGTTCTCCAATGTTCTCAGTAGCGTTCCTCGAAAAGAACGTGCCTTCCCAATCCCCGAAAGCATTTCATCTACATCTACATCTAATTTATACTTCGCTCACAACTGCAATCGGCGCTGACTTCGGTCGCGCAGCTTGAGGCTGTTGCCAATGGGCACCACTGTGGGGAGCCTGACTTGGGTATCACGGGGATGTCAACCTCGTCCCGTCTGTCCCTAGATCGGTCTGCCGCTGTGGTTGTCCCGGTTGCTGCCCGCAGTGGGGCTGAGCCCTCGCCTGTGGTTGATTGGGAGGTCGTTCCAAGGCGTGGAAGGCAGCGAAAGGCGTCCCCGGAGGCTGATCAGAAAGCCTCCCCGGTGCGTCTGACAAACCGGTTTCAGGCACTGTCTCTGGCTGAGCCAGATGCAGCTGCCTGCCCTGTTTCAGAGGATCATTCTCAGCTTTCAAGGTCCGGGCAATCGCAGAGGGTGGGCTTACTGGTAGTTGGGAGCTCCAATGTTAGGCGCGTAATGGGGCCCCTTAGGGATACGGCGGCTAAGGAGGGGAAGAAATCCAGTGTGCACTCCGTGTGCATTCCGGGAGGAGTCATTCCTGATGTGGAAAGGGTCCCTCCGGATGCCATGAAGAGCACAGGGTGCAGCCAGCTGCAGGTGGTGGCACATGTCGGCACTAATGACGTGTGTCGCTTTGGATCTGAGGAAATTCTCTCTGGATTCCAGCGGCTATCTGATTTGGTGAAGGCTGCCGGTCTTGCTTACGAGATGAAGGCAGAGCTCACCATCTGCAGCATCGTTGACAGAACCGACTGCGGACCTTTGGTGAAGAGCCGGGTGGAGGGTCTGAATCAGAGGCTCAGACGGTTTTGCGACCGTGTTGGCTTCAGATTCCTTGACATGCGCCATAGGGTGGTGGGGTTTCGTGTTCCGCTGAATAGCTCAGGAGTTCACTACACTCAACTGGCGGCTACACGGGTAGCGGAGGCTGTGTGGCGTGGACTGGGCGGTTTTTTAGGTTAGAAGGCCTCGGGAAAGTGCGGGATGGGCTGCAATGTCAAAGGGTGCTTGGCAATTACAGGACGTGCTTGGATCAAGGAACAGTCGGAATTATAGTTGTAAATTGTTGTAGTTGCGCTGGAAAAGTCCCTGAGCTTCAAGCGCTAATAGAAAGCACAGAAGCTGATATCGTTATAGGTACAGAAAGCTGGCTAAAGCCTGAAATAAGTTCTGCAGAAATTTTTACGAAGTCTCAGACAGTGTTCAGGAAAGATAGATTAGGCAGAATTGGTGGTGGAGTGTTTGTGTCTGTCAGTAGTGGTTTATCTTGTAGTGAAGTCGAAGTAGATCCTCCGTGCAAATTGGTGTGGGTGGAGGTTATACTTAAAAGCCGAATAAAGTTAATAATTGGCTCCTTCTACCGACCCCCAGACTCCGATGATACAGTTGCGGAACAGTTCAGAGAAAGTTTGAGTCTCGTAACAAATAAATACCCCACTCATACGGTTATAGTTGGTGGGGACTTCAACCTACCCTCGGTATGTTGGCAAAAATACTTGTTCAAAACCGGTGGTAGACAGAAAACGTCTTCCGAGATTGTCCTAAATGCTTTCTCAGAAAATTATTTCGAGCAGTTAGTCCACGAACCCACGCGAATTGTAAATGGTTGCGAAAACACACTTGACCTCTTAGCCACAAACAATCCAGAGCTGATAGAGAGCATCATGCCTGATACAGGGATTAGTGATCACAAGGTCATTGTAGCTACGCTCAATACCATTTCTTCCAAATCCATCAGAAACAAACGCAAAATAATTTTATTTAAAAAAGCGGATAAAGTGCCACTAGAAGCCTTCCTAAAAGACAATTTCCATTCCTTCCGAACTGACTATGCGAATGTAGACGAGATGTGGCTCAAATTCAAAGATATAGTAGCAACAGCAATTGAGATATTCATACCTCATAAATTGGTAAGAGATGGAACGGATCCCCCGTGGTACACAAAAAAGGTCCGAACGCTGTTGCAGAGGCAACGGAAAAAGCATGCGATGTGCAGAAGAACGCGAAATCCCGAAGATGGGCTAAAATTTACAGACGCGCGAAATTTGGCACGTACTTCGATGCGAGATGCCTTTAATAGGTTCCACAACGAAACATTGTCTCGAAATTTGGTAGAAAATCCTAAGAAATTCTGGTCGTATGTAAAGTACACAAGCGGCAAGACGCAGTCAATACCTTCGCTGCGCAGTGCCGATGGTACTGTTATCGACGACTGTGCCGCTAAGGCGGAGTTATTGAACGCAGTTTTCCGAAATTCCTTCACCAGGGAAGACGAATGGAATATTCCAGAATTTGAAACACGAACATCTGCTAGCATGAGTTTCTTAGAAGTAGATACCTTAGGGGTTGCGAAGCAACTCAAATCGCTTGATACGGGTAAGTCTTCAGGTCCAGATTGTATACCGATTAGGTTCCTTTAAGATTACGCTGATACTATAGCTCCCTACTTAGCACTCATATACAACCGCTCGCTCACCGATAGATCTGTACCTACAGATTGGAAAATTGCGCAGGTCGCACCAGTGTTCAAGAAGGGTAGTAGGAGTAATCCATTTAACTACAGACCTATATCATTGACGTCGGTTTGCAGTAGGGTTTTGGAGCATATACTGTATTCAAACATTATGAATCACCTCGAAGGGAACGATCTATTGACACGTAATCAGCATGGCTTCAGAAAACATTGCTCTTGTGCAACGCAGCTAGCTCTTTATTCGCACGAAGTAATGGCCGCTATCGACAGGGGATCTCAAGTTGATTCCGTATTTCTAGATTTCCGGAAAGCTTTTGACACCGTTCCTCATAAGCGACTTCTAATCAAGCTGCAGAGCTATGGGATATCGTCTCAGTTGTGCGACTGGATTCGTGAATTCCTATCAGGAAGGTCGCAGTTCGTAGTAATAGACGGCAAATCATCGAGTAAAACTGAAGTGATATCAGGTGTTCCCCAGGGAAGCGTCCTGGGACCTCTACTGTTCCTGATCTATATAAATGACCTGGGTGACAATCTGAGCAGTTCTCTTAGACTGTTCGCAGATGATACTGTAATTTACCGTCTAGTAAGGTCATCCGAAGACCAGTATCAGTTGCAAAGCGATTTAGAAAAGATTGCTGTATGGTGTGTCAGGTGGCAGTTGACGCTAAATAACGAAAAGTGTGAGATGATCCACATGAGTTCCAAAAGAAATCCGTTGGAATTCGATTACTCGATAAATAGTACAATTCTCAAGGCTGTCAATTCAACTAAGTACCTGGGTGTTAAAATTACGAACAACTTCAGTGGGAAGGACCACATAGATAATATTGTCGGAAAGGCGAGCCAAAGGTTGCGTTTCATTGGCAGGACACTTAGCAGATGCAACAAGTCCACTAAAGAGACAGCTTACACTACACTCGTTCGTCCTCTGTTAGAATATTGCTGCGCGGTGTGGGATCCTTACCAGGTGGGATTGACGGAGGACATCGAAAGGGTGCAAAAAAGGGCAGCTCGTTTTGTATTATCGCGTTGTAGGGGAGAGAGTGTGGCAGATATGATACACGAGTTGGTATGGAAGTCATTACAGCATAGACGTTTTTCGTCGCGGCGAGACCTTTTTACGAAATTTCAGTCACCAACTTTCTCTTCCGAATGCGAAAATATTTTGTTGAGCCCAACCTACATAGGTAGGAATGATCATCAAAATAAAATAAGAGAAATCAGAGCTCGAACAGAAAGGTTTAGGTGTTCGTTTTTCCTGCTCGCTGTTCGAGAGTGGAATAGTAGAGAGATAGTATGATTGTGGTTCGATGAACCCTCTGCCAAGCACTTAAATGTGAATTGCAGAGTAGTCATGTAGATGTAGATGTAGAAGTCACCAGCGGTGTGTGGCGGAGGACACTTTACGTCCCACTGTCATTACATCCCTTTCCTGTTTCACTCGCGTATGGTTCGCGGGAAGAACGACTGCCGGAAAGCCTCCGTGCACGCTCGAATCTCTCTAATTTTACATTCGTGATATCCTCGGGAGGTATAAGTAGGGGGAAGCAATATATTGGATACCTCATCCAGAAACGCACCCTCTCGAAACCTGGCGAACAAGTTACACCGCGAAGCAGAGCGCCTCTCTTGCAGAGTCTGCCACTTGAGTTTGCTAAACATCTCCGTAACGCTATCACGCTTACCAAATAGCCCTGTGACGAAACGCACTGCTCTTCTTTGGATCTTCTCTATCTCCTCTGTCAACCCGACCTGATACGGATCGCACACTGATGAGCAATACTCAAGTATAGGCCGAATGAGTGTTTTGTAAGCCACCTCCTTTGTTGGTGGACTACATTTTCTATACACTCTCCCAACGAATCTGAACCTGGGACCCGCCTTACCAACAATTAATTTTATATGATCATTCCACATCAAAACGTTCCATACGGATACTCCCAGATACTTTACAGAAGTAACTGCTACCAGTGTTTGTTCAGCCATCATATAATCATACAATAAAGGATCCTTCTTTCTATGTTTTCGCAATACATTACATTTGTTTATTTTAAGGGTCAGTTGCCATTCTCTGCACCAAGTGCCTATCCGCTGCAGATCTTACTGCATTTCGCTGCAATTTTCTAATACTGCAACTTCTCTGTATACTACAGCATCATCTGCGAAAAGCCGCATGGAACTTCCGACACTATCTACTAGGTCATTTATATATATTGTGAAAAGCAATGGTCCCGTAACACTCCCCTGTGGTACGCCAGAGGTTACTTTAACGTCTGTAGACGTCTCTCCAATGAGAACAACATGCAGCGTTATGTTTGCTAAAAACTCTTCCATCCAGCCACACAGCTAGCCTGATATTCCGAAGGCTCTTACTTTGTTTATCAGGCGACAGTGCGGAACTGTATCGAACGCCTTCCGGAAGTCAAGGAAAATTGCATCTACCTGGGAGCCTGTATCTAATATTTTCTGGGTCTCATGAACAAATAAAGCGGGTTGGGTCTCACACGATCGCTGTTTCCGGAATCCGTATTGATTCCTACAGAGTAGATTCTGGGTTTCCAGAGATGACATTTTACGCGAGCAAAAAACATGTTCTAAAGTTCTACAACAGATCGATGTCAGAGGTATAGGCTTATAGTTTTGCGCATCTGCTCGACAACCCTTCTCGAAAACTGGGACTAACTGTGCTCTTTTCCAATCATTTGGAACCTTTCGTTCCTCTATAGACTTGCGGTACATGGCTGTTAGAAGGGGGGCAAGTTCTTTTGCGTACTCTGTGTAGAATCGAATTGGTATCCCGTCAGGTCCAGTGTACTTTCCTCTGCTGAGTGATTTCAGTTGCTTTTCTATTCCTTGGACACTTATTTCGATGTCAGACATTTTTTCGTTCGTGCGAGGATTTAGAGAAGGAACTAAAGTCCGATCTTCCTCTGTGAAACAGCTTTGGAAAAAATGTGTTTAGTATTTTAGCTTTACGCATGTCATCCTCTGTTTCAATGGCATCATCATCCCAGAGTGTCTGGATATGCTGTTTCGATCCACATACTGAATGAACTTAAGACCAGAACTTCCTAGGATTTTCTGTCAAGACGCTACATACAATTTTACTTTGGAATTCACTGAACGCTTCACGCATGGCCCTCCTTACGCTAATTTTGACATCGTTTAGTTTCTCTTTGTCTGAGAGGTTTTGGCTGCGTTTAAACTTTTAGTGAAGCTCTCTTTGCTTTCGCAGTAGTTTCCAAACTTTGTTGTTGAACCACCGTGCCGGCCGGTGTGGCCGTGCGGTCTAGGCGCTTCAGTCTGGAACCGCGTGACTGCTCCCCGGTCGCAGGTTCGAATCCTGCCTCGGGCATGGATGTGTGTGATGTTCTTAGGTTAGTTAGGTTTAAGTAGTTCTAAGTTATAGGGGACTGATGACCACAGATGTTAAGTCCCATAGTGCTCAGAGCCATTTGAACCATTTTTGAAACACGGTGGGTTTTTCCCGTCCCTCACAGTTTTACTCGGCTCGTACCTGTCTAAAACGCATTTCCGTAAAATTTGCATGTTCTTCGATGCTTCCAATAACACACCTATGAGCCTGCTTCTGAATTGCTTCGATTTCTTCCTTCAATCCGACCTGGCAGGGACCCCAAAGTCTTGAGCTGCACTGAAAGCTAGGTCGCACTAGCGTCGTATGTACCGGTCTCTTTTATGGATGAACCACACTTTCCCAAAATTCTCCCAAAAAACCGAAGCCTTCCCTATCACAATCCTCAAATGCTCGTTCCATTTCATGTCGCTTGGCCCATATATTTAAACGACTTGACTGTGTCAAACAGGACACTACTATTGCTGTTTCCAAACATTAAAGGCTTGTTTTTCCTACTCATCCTCATTAATTTACATTTTTCTATATTTAGAGCAAGCTACCATTCATCACATCAACAGGAAATTTAGTCTAACTCATCTTGTATCCTCCTACAGTCACTCAAGCCGGCCGGCCGGAGTGGGCGATCGGTTCTAGGCGCTACAGTCTGGACCCACGCGACCGCTACGACCGCAGGTTCGAATCCTGCCTCGGGCATGGATGTGAGCGATGTTCTTAGGTTAGTTAGGTTTAAGTAGTTCTAAGTTCTAGGGGACTGATGACTACTGCAGTTAAGTCCCATAGTGCTCAAAGCCTTTCACTCAAGCTCGACCCCTTCCCGTACATCATAGCATCATCTGCAGAAAACAGCAGATTACTGTCCACCTTTTCTGCCAGATCATTTATTTATACAGAAAGTAATAGCGTTCCTACCACATTTCCCCGGGTGAATTCCTGACGATACACTTGTCCCTGATGAACACTCGTTGTTGAGGACGACGTGCTGGGTTCTGTTACTTACGAAGTGTTTGAGCCAATCGCATATCTGGTATCCTGTTCTACATGCTCGTACCTTCGTTAAAATTTGCAGTGGGGCACCATGTCAAATCCATTCCGGAAATCTAGAAATATGGAATCTGCCTGTTGCCCTTAATACATAGTTCGCGATACATCATGTAAGAAAAGGGCGAGCTGATTTTCGCACCAGCAACACTTACTAAAACCGTGCTGATTTTTAGACATCAACTTCTCTGTCTCATGAAAATTTGTTATATTTGAACTGAGAATATGTTCAAGGTTTCTGCAGCAACCTATGTTAAGAATAGTGGTCTGTAAGTTTGCTAGTCCGTTCTTTTACCCCCCTGTCACCGGTGCCTCTTCCCAGTCTCTTGGGACTTCGCGCTAGCTGAGAGATCCGCGATAAATACAAGCTAAGTAAGGGCCCAATGTCGTAGAGTACTCTTTCTAAAAGCGAACTGGGATTTCATTCGGACCTGGTAACTTATTTGTTTTCAAATCTTCCAGTTTTTTTTTTCTATTAGTATATCGTCGGTACAGGAGTCTCTCGATGGTCAACCAATGGAATGTTTGTACGCTTCTCCTGCTTGAACAATTTCTTTTACCCGAAATTTAAAACTTCGGCTTTCGTTTTGCTGTCTTCATCTGCAATTCCAGACTGATCAACAAATGACTGGATGGAAGTCGTAGACCCACTTAGCGATTCTACTTAGGTCCAGGATTTTCTCGGGTTCTCGGCCAGATACACTCCTGGAAATTGAAATAAGAACACCGTGAATTCATTGTCCCAGGAAGGGGAAACTTTATTGACACATTCCTGGGGTCAGATACATCACATGATCACACTGACAGAACCACAGGCACATAGACACACGCAACAGAGCATGCACAATGTCGGCACTAGTACAGTGTATATCCACCTTTCGCAGCAATGCAGGCTGCTATTCTCCCATGGAGACGATCGTAGAGATGCTGGATGTAGTCCTGTGGAACGGCTTGCCATGCCATTTCCACCTGGCGCCTCAGTTGGACCAGCGTTCGTGCTGGACGTGCAGACCGCGAGAGACGACGCTTCATCCAGTCCCAAACATGCTCAATGGGGGACAGATCCAGAGATCTTGCTGGCCAGGGTAGTTGACTTACACCTTCTAGAGCACGTTGGGTGGCACGGGATACATGCGGACGTGCATTGTCCTGTTGGAACAGCAAGTTCCCTTGCCGGACTAGGAATGGTAGAACGATGGGTTCGATGACGGTTTGGATGTACCGTGCACTATTCAGTGTCCCCTCGACGATCACCAGAGGTGTACGGCCAGTGTAGGAGATCGCTCCTCACACCATGATGCCGGGTGTTGGCCCTGTGTGCCTCGGTCGTATGCAGTCCTGATTGTGGCGCTCACCTGCACGGCGCCAAACACGCATACGACCATCATTGGCACCAAGGCAGAAGCGACTCTCATCGCTGAAGACGACACGTCTCCATTCGTCCCTCCATTCACGCCTGTAGCGACACCACTGGAGGCGGGCTGCACGATGTTGGGGCGTGAGCGGAAGACGGCCTAACGGTGTGCGGGACCATAGCCCAGCTTCATGGAGACGGTTGCGAATGGTCCTCGCCGATACCCCAGGAGCAACAGTGTCCCTAATTTGCTGGGAAGTGGCGGTGCGGTCCCCTACGGCACTGCGTAGGATCCTACGGTCTTGGCGTGCATCTGTGCATCGCTGCGGTCCGGTCCCAGGTCGACGGGCACGTGCACCTTCCGCCGACCACTGGCGACAACATCGATGTACTGTGGAGACCTCACGCCCCACGTGTTGAGCAATTCGGCGGTACGTCCACCAGGCCTCCCGCATGCCCACTATACGCCCTCGCTCAAAGTCTGTAAACTGCACATACGGTTCACGTCCACGCTGTCGCGGCATGCTACCAGTGTTAAAGACTGCGATGGAGCTTCGTATGCCACGGCAAACTGGCTGACACTGACGGCGGCGGTGCACAAATGCTGCGCAGCTAGCGCCATTCGACGGCCAACACCGCGGTTCCTGGTGTGTCCGCTGTGCCGTGCGTGTGATCATTGCTTGTACAGCCCTCTTGCAGTGTCCGGAGCAAGTGTGGTGGGTCTGACACACCGGTGTCAATGTGTTCTTTTTTCCATTTCCAGGAGTGTATGTTGCTAAGGTATTGCGGTGATAGACCACAGACGCACGAATCTCTACAAACCTTTGCCTGTCGTCATTTGCGCGTTCTGTTTTGAACCCAGAGTGTAACAGCCTTCGCTTCCTCAGGATTTCCGAATTTCGTTGTTAAACTATGGTGGGTCTTTCGCGTTCTTAATCCACTTACTAGGCACATAGTTCTCTAGACCACGAGCTACAATCTGTTTAAACTTTAGCTATAATTCCTCTGTGTCCATCTTGGTAGAACTAAGGAACTGGAACATGAGCATAACAATACGAAGATGAGGATAACACAACACCCAGTCTCCGAGTGCCGGGAATCGATCCTGGGCCCCTTCGGTTAGTAATATGCCGCGCCACCCTCGCATCTGAGCACTATGGGACTTAACATCTGTGGTCATCAGTCCCCTAGAACGTAGAACTACTTAAACCTAACTAACCTAAGAACATCACACACATCCATGCCCGAGGCAGAATTCGAACCTGCGACCGGAGCGGTCGCGCGGTTCCAGACTGTAGCGCCTAGAACCGCTCGCATCTACCAAGGCAGACAGAAACTGAAGTTGACATAATGTAACTGGAAGGTAACTCGCATTATTTTATAAATGAGCAAAGGAATACTGTCTGCTGGAATGACAGATGACATTCAAAATAACGACCGATTTATTACCCAAAATGAGTGAAACTGGGCATGGATTAACATAAACAACAGTGATTACATTCAGGCCCCTGCTGAATAAAAATTAAGGATATACTGATGTGCAATTGACAAAGTTATGGGGAGGGCGAAAATTAACTTTGACTTTAATTATGGATAATGCGATCTGATTGTAACTATGCCCTTCGTTTAACAGTGGTTGTGAATTGCAGAGATGCAGGCTATCACAACATGCCTAAACCGGACAGCAATTTATGCTGTTTGAAATAGAAGGCTGTAGGCGCTGGCAATTCACATTAAATGTACCTAATGCGCTGGAGTTGCGAAATGCTCACCATACACCGGTAGGGGCATGCAATGCGGCGATCAGTGCACCTCTGCATCGATTCGATTTATCTGTCGTTATTTTGAATGTCCTTCTCTCGTGCAGGATCCACGTCCACCTCTACATTAAAAAAAAAGGTCCGAATCCTCTACTCCGTCCTCCTTCGAGGCCACAGCCTGAATCCCGCTACTTCGTCACTCTGCCATTATTTCCGAAAAAACACTGCACATATAACACGCTCGAATAGCTAAAATTCCCAATCAAATGCCGTACTGGGTAGCAGTGTGGTCTAGGGCGCTGTGTCACGGTTCGCGCGGCTTCCCCCGTCGGAAGTTCGAGTCCTCCTTCGGGCATGGCTGCGTGTGTTGTACCTAGAACAAGTTAGTTTAAGTAAGATTAAGTAGTGAGTAAGTCTAGGGATCGATGACCTTAGCAGTTTGGTCCCATAGAAGCTTACCACAAATTTCCAAATTTCCCCAATCAAAAACGGCAGTGCTTTCATGTGACAATCACATAATTCTCTGTGTACAGTACAGCCTCCCTCCAGAAGATGGGCAATAACCTCTACTCCAATGGTATTTTATTTCGTGAATAGAACAGGCGCTCACTAGAACGCTTCCTGAAACCACTGCCGGTGTCCCCATCAAGTTACTGGTTTGTTTTTTCTTTTTTTCTCGCGCTCGGAAATGGCGCTGCTTGGCTGCCTACAGGACTCAAAAAATAGAACAGCTACCCTAGCGACATTGTTTTTGGCGCCCTGCCACGTCAGCTCATTTCAGGCACCGATGCCGAATGTTTTAATGAGCTTAACAGATACTTATCTCCTAGGAAGTTCCACAGGAATCATCAGGTGGACACCTGTGGGCTCGGAGGAGTGCGTTCACCTCGACAGAGAACAATCATCAGGTCACAGGTCCATTGCGAATCGGTTAGAAAAGTTCTTGGAACGATGTACTGTGGTCCACTAAAAGATGACCTCTGCCTGTGGCTAGGGGACCCGCGTGACTCAGTCACAGGGGTGTTCGTCACTGCACTTTCCTCTGCATGAATGCGACGACCTGAGGCTCTCCACGACTATCTACTTCTGCGTCCCTCATTGTTCTCCGAACTGGCACTATCAAAGTGGCCTTTTTGCAGTCTACATCTGTCTAGTTTCGCTTCGCCCACTTGCAGCCATAACTGTCTGACAGAACATAAGCTCAGTCCAATCACCATAAATTACAATGCAATTAGTTACCAATGTATTCAGTACCCAGTCATTGTCAGCATTGTTTAATAAACATAATATTGATCACAGTGCCTTTATAACTCAATGCGAAAGCCCTAATTGGATGTGTCCACATGACACAGTGTCATGTGTCCACATGACATAGTGAAAGAAAGGCGCCATCTTTCAATGTTAGTTTCTGAAATGAAGTGCAGTTGTTGGACTAAGGCAGGTGGGTTCGATATCCACTTTCATCTCTGCAAAACATGACGTCATGGTACACATGCCATTTCTACTGCATTTAGAATGACACTGTGACAGTGATTTGAGGAGATATAAAATAATATTACACAACAAATAAACTTTATACATATGTGCATTAAAAAACGAGATGGGAATGCTATATCTGAACTTATGTGTAAAGTGTTATAGACTTCACTGTGTTTAAACACTGTAGAAATCCTCAATATGTGTAAAGGAGAAAGTAATGGCATACATGATGTGCCATGTGATCAGTCTGTCATCAGAGAACAGTGAGTTTTTTAGCATATAGCACAGCCAAAGTAAAAATGAATACAATACAGAGCTTACTACAGAAAAATATCCCAGCCTTATAGAATGTTAACAGCACCCCATGTCTGGAAATATCTCCAATGTCTAATTATGAGTTACATAAAATTATTAGAGTGCACATATTAAGACTGGTGGCTTGCTGACTCCCTGTGGTCACCTGCATGTAGGACTCTAGAGAGAGGCCTACTGTTCTCGCAGCTACGAGATGAGTGTTGATTATTTATACAGCCATTTGACAGTGATGAGTCAGTGGCTGCTATGCAGCAGTTCGTCTGTGTCCATTAGATAAGAAGTGGTAGTAGCCATCCAGCATACATCATAGTAGAGCAGTGTAGTAGTATTTGTTAGAGGGTTCTGGTGCACTGAGCATATTTATTAAAATTTCTCAGATTTAAAAATAAGATTTTAGTTTTGTTGTTGCCACAGTTTAAGACTTTGTCTATATACAACAAACGAAATTATCTTTTAATTAAAAAATAAATTGATTTAATTAAACTTTAATGTTCAAAAAATTGTTGTTGTTGTTGTCTTTCTGTCCTGAGACTGGTTTGATGCAGCTCTCCATGCCACTCTATCCTGTGCAAGCCTCTTCATCTCCCAGTACCTACTGCAACCTACATCCTTCTGAATCTGCTTAGTGTAGTCATCTCTTGGTCTCCCTCTACAATTTTTACCCTCCACACTGCCCTCCAATGCTATATTTGTGATCCCTTGATGCCTCAGAACATGTCCTACCAACCGATCCTTTCTTCTAGTCAAGTTGTGCCACAAACTTCTCTTCTCCCCAATCCTATTCAATACCTCCTCGTTAGTTATGTGATCTACCCATCTAATCTTCAGCATTCTTCTGTAGCACCACATTTCGAAAGCTTCTATTCTCTTCTTGTCCAAACTATTTATTGTCCATGTTTCACTTCCATACACAGCTACACTCCATACAAATACTTTCAGAAACGACTTCCTGATACATAAATCTATATTCGATGTTAACAAATTTCTCACTTCATAAACGCTTTTCTTGCCATTGCCAGTCTACATTTTATATCCTCTCTACTTCGACCATCATCAGTTATTTTGCTCCCCAAATAGCAAAACTCCTTTACTACTTTAAGTGTCTCATTTCCTAATCTAATTCCCTCAGCAGCACCCGACTTAATTCGACTACATTCCATTATCCTCGTTTTGCTTTTGTTGATGGTCATCTTATATCCTCCTTTCAAGACACTATCCATTCCGTTCAACTGCTCTTCCAAGTCCTTTGCTGTCTCTGACAGAATTACAATGTCATCGGCGAACCTCAAAGTTTTTACTTCTTCTCCATGAATTTTAATACCTACTCCAAATTTTTCTTTTGTTTCCTTTACTGCTTGCTCAATATACAGATTGTATAACATCGGGGAGAGGCTACAACCCTGTCTCACTCCTTTCCCAACCACTGCTTCCCTTTCATGTCCCTCGACTCTTATGACTGCCATCTGGTTTCTGTACAGATTGTAAATAGCCTTTCGCTCCCTGTATTTTACCCCTGCCATATAACGTTCCGTTAATTTTTAATTTTGTCATCTTTTTATTTCAAAGTCAGAATTATTCGTTATCTTTCAGAAATATATCTTAAATTAGTTAGCATTTCTCATTTCTCATTTCTGTATTACAATTAATATATTTGTCGAAATATAATTTCATTGTTTTTCTGGCTCTAAATTTTTCAAGTATTTATTATTTGAGTTCAGATATTTTAATACGTTGAGATATATCACCTGGAATTCCTTCTTCAATAATATCTTAAGTATCTAATAAATATAATTCAATTTTCCTTGTTTTTAATCTAGAATCTCATGATAAACTGTCAGCTGTAAAATACAAAGGTGGTTGGAGTTTATATGATTTAATACATGTATCTATATAATATTAAGAAATTCTGCTAGCATTAAAACATAGGATTTATTATATAACTTGGTATATTCATCTACATTTTTAATATTGATTTTTTCGAAATTTGTTTAGATCGATAATAAACTTCATCAGAAATGTTTAGTTTATTAATTCTAGATTAAAATATTCTTTATTACATAATTTTTTTCTATTAATTTTTCTTCACATTTCATGTATTAATAAGGATAAACTTCTTATTATATTATTTAATTTAATTGTCCACATTTAAAGTATTTTGCTGTGTCCTTAAATTATCTCTTTTTATAATTAGAAGGTAATTTACCAATACCGGAAGCCATAAAGTTAAACCTATGTAAAAACCTTAATGTTAATCCATCTTCAGCTCTGTTATCGAAAGAAACATTCTTTTGTACATTACTTGGAATTGCATGAATATCATGACTCGATTGCTAATTCTTTGTTAAACAAAAACACATCCCAGTTTGTAAATTATGAATAGATACTGGTCTGAAATTAGGATTTTGAATATTAATATAACACTCATCATTAGTACTTCATCGTATTTTCCTGTTAAATCACAATGATCTCTCACTTTTTTCTGCTTTAGTAAATTCTTTTTCAGAAGTGAAACAAGTTTTTGAGATTATAAAATTAATATTTATTCAATTGCCAATATTATTTAAATATTTCGGTCATATATTTCAGCAATTTCTCTATATTCTTGTTTTAACATTTCAATTAACGTTTTTCTTCATATTTGCTAATATACATAATGGGATTTTATAAACACCTTAGAATATTATCATAATAAATAACTGTAAATAAAATATGTTTCTGATATTTATTAGCATACATTTTTGCGAGTGGTTGACAAGTTGATAAGTATTAACATATTTTACAAAACGTTCAAAATCTGTATAAATTACAAAAGGAACACTTGATGAATGTTTATAATTTTTAAAAACAATTTTTGCCTCATTCTGGCATATCTATTTCTTCTACTTTAAGATCTTTACAATCATTTCTGCAACTGTTTAATTTTTTGTCAGTGAAAATCTCTTAAACATCTAACACAAGGATAAATTATGCCATTGCGTTGCTTGCTTGTGAACTAATTAATCTAAAGAAATTTTTTATCCTACAATTATAAAAATCTCTACAAAAGACCAAATCCTTGAGCTTGGAAGAAGAGAGTAAAAGAGGATCACAATGAATCAAGAAATATTGTGCCCTAAGAAAAGAACAAAGCACAAAAAATGATTGAGTTAGCATACCCCAACTATGGTGAAAGGAAAGAAGAAGAATGAGAATTACTTTCTTCTCAAATCAAAAGAAGATTAATCTGTTTCTCTTGTTTATTTCCAACATGGTAAATTCTATATACAAGGAATTTTACATCATGAGTACAAACATTAATTGAAATATTTGACTTATTTTCAGATTCTGGTATATCTGTTAACTGAACACGATAATTAATTTTCCTTTTTCAAAATTCCGTGTAATTTTAATATAATATTCTTATATTCACTAACTCTTTCTTGATCATGAACTACTAGATATAAACATGATTTTATTGATTAAAGAAAACATATTTGGTGTGAATTTTTCATATTTATTACAGCTTTTTTATCTTCAATTTCCTTTGGACATTCGATATAAGAAGAAATCAAAATTAATTGGTGTCTATTACTATTTACATAAAATAAAGACCAACTAGATTTTTTCCTTTGCATTTCCTCCATTTCAGGTAACAGATTATTTGTTGAATTTTTATGAAAGTCTTCCAGATTTGTTGCTCTTAGTAAAACTTCCTTACTTGTTTTAAAATTAAATTCCTGTATTTCGTCTTGTCTTTTAAACTTTCAACAAAATTTCATTTTAACTTTAACTGTTCTTCTTTGTATAAAAATGTTCTTAAATTTAGTGGTTACTTCTTTAATTTGTTTCAAAGATTCACCATTATTAATTTCACAACTTATTATTCTAGATTTAAGAGCAGAAGAAATTCTATTTCTATTTCTAAAAGCAGAATTTCTATTACTTGTTTATTAATTTTAACTTTAAATAATTGGTACCTAGAAAATTATAACCTGAAAAATTTTTAAGATAATTTTTGTTAAATTTCTTGATATTTCTCTACTAGTAGCTTTTGAAAACAATTCTCATTATCTATATTAATAATATTAACATCAGGCCTATGGATAAGATCGATTAATTGTTGTTCATTAAATTTTGAAACATTTTTTAAATTCTCGTTTCCATTTAAAGATTTTTTTTATTCAAATCATTAACGTTATTATAAATATTGTTCTCAGGTTTCTATAAGAGCGATTAGTTGTTTTTATTGAATTATAAATAATTATAAATAATTTTTAAATTTTTTGTTTTACAGATCTGATAAATTTGAAAGATTTCTTATTCAGTTCATTATCATCATTATTTATATTGTCAACAGTATTTAGAATAAGATAGATTAATTTTTAATTTTTTTCGTAAATTGTTTGAAGTTATATATTTTTATATCTAAGTTCTCCCTTCTTCATTTCTTTTATATCAAAATAATCAATGGATTCGCATAGATACTCTATAGTTATTTTTGAATGAAATTTTTATTTACAATAATTCCCTAAACCAGCATATCTTAATCCACGTTTCTCTTTACAGTAATTTTCAGAGTTTTGAAGTCGCTGAGCTTTGAGTACATTTGGTTTTGCTTTTATTTATACAAATATTTATATTATACGAATTAAAACGTTTACAGCTGAAATGTACGTTTGATTTTGTAAATTAAAATTTCAATCGAATGTATAGGTAGACGGAGTTTAACAGATTTTTATTTATAAAGAGAGAAATTTGATAGATGTTTATTTGTAAGTAAAATGTGAATTTTGTTTGTGGGTGTAAAAAACACGATCTTGGAGAGCTTATATGTAAAGAAATAATTTACTACATTTTTTATTTTCCTGAATAAAATGGAAATATCATTTATTGTGAGAAACAATATCTCAGAGAACTTATTTATAAAGAAAATGATTTATTAGGTCTTTAATCTTTTAAATATATGAAAATTTGGTTCATGGATATATAGAAAAACAAAATTTTAGAGAACTTTGTTATAAAGAAAAAAATATCTTAATTTTAATTTTTAAATAAATAAAAGTATCATTCCCAGATACAGATGAGTTTTTAAGTGGGGAAACAACAAAACTAAAATCTTGGTTTTAAATGTGAAAATTTAAAAAAAATATATACTCTTTGTGCCAGAACACTCATACATATACTACTCAGTGGCAACTAGTGATGTGGTAGATATCAGTACAGGTGTGCAAGACCTGAAACAATTATGCAAAGACTCCTCCTATCATTTTTATTTTGTCTTAGTATCACAGTGGTGGTAGTAGCAGTTTTAGGCTGTAATATTAGTTTATTCTTCTAATAATTTCCGGGTATGCAGCCGGATCCTGTCGACATTCTGCCACGATATTTCGGCCCAGAGATGTCAGGCCATCATCAGGTGAGTACACAACTGATGATGGCCTGATGTCTCTGGGCCGAAATATCGTGGCAGAATGTCGACGGGATCCGGCTGCATACCCGGAAATTATTAGAAGAACAAATACGCCAGGAAAATTTCAGAAGTCACAATATTAGTCTAATTTGGCGATGTCTTGTGGTACAGGCACATCTCTGTAGAAACGTTTCTACCAGGATTTTTAGTTTTTCCATCATTCTTTACAAGTCTACTATAATCGTAGAGTGCCTCTAAGCAGCCTAATAATGATTTCATAGTGTGTAGGTAATTGTTTTTAACACACTAATAATGCATGGCTAAGTTCCTTACAGACAAACATTTATTGATAAATAGGCTTGGTACATAGTGGTTGTGTATTTCTTTAAATAATCCACTGTGGTTATTTGATAAACATTTAAAGTTTATCATAATCTGCATGAGTCTTTGAATGTTGATCTTCGAAAGTGGGTGGTTTGGAATACTGGAAGAAAATCAACAAGTTTTCATGAAACTTCTAATATATAGCCCCAAAACTGTACAAATGGCTGCTAAACTAAAAACAGAAGTGGAAGGCGGTCATATGTTCGAGTGCTTGCAGAAAATGCCGTTGGGTGACCATGGTATTCTTAAAGTGTGGTACTTCAACCAATAGGACAATGCACAACATTTTTCACACATTAACTGTAATGTCACAGCGTCTAACGCAATTTTTAGTTTATAAATCATAGTAATTCAGCTCATACAATTGTGGTAGAGGAGTGGTGGAGGGGAGAGGAGTGACTGGGGGAGGTGGTAACTTGAAAAGGATCAGAGGATATACAGCCAGTGGCCATGTTTGTCTTAATTAGGTGTGGCGTTATAGAGGAGGATCATGTCACCTTGGAAGGGGTCAGAAAGAGGAACATCTGTGACTTATAAATAACTAACGAGAACATTGGTGCACAGTTTGCTCACATTAGAACCATAAATTAGATTAACTAAACATAACTTAAGAGCCCAAGTCAGCAGTTTCTTTACATTAGAAAGAGTGTAAGTGAGCACTCAGGATAGGGGATGAGTTGGGGCGAACTTGAAAGTGACATGTGATGTTTGCTTGCATAAGGGTCATAAATTAGTAGGATAGAACTGAATAAGGTTCAGTACTCGTACTGGTTATAAGAATTGGAACATCTTGAGGACTGTATGGTTGCCCCTGCTGTAAAGTTGCTCTTAGCTTGTAGTACAGGTTCCCTATCTACAATGCCCCTAGTCTCATACCCTCCTAGCTATACTACTTACACTGATCAGGCAAAACATTATGACCGCTCCACACTGTGACATTTTATGATGCCTGGTGGCGCTGCCAGCACATGAAGCAGTAAACAAAAAGTATGTACGTGGAGCAGGCATGGATAGGAGATCACCATAGTGAAGGTATGGGCCGTAAATGGGGAAGTAAGTTGATATGCGTTACTTTCAACAAGGGCAGTATAAGGGGGTTAGTCTGTTTTGTTGCCCAGATGATGATTACACGAATATTTTGTCATTTGTAAGCGGTGGGTCCTTGAGAGACGGCAATACACGAACACGAGAAGTAAGTCTAAACAGTTTTATTAACAAAGGCGGATTATAAAATATGCAAGCTACGCGCACCCATGATCACTGTGTCTGACATCCTACGACTGACTAATGACGGTCGTATCGAAAGGCTCCATGGTGAGCTAACAAAAAGAGACATATTCGCACCCGAGGCCGCGCTAGTTGATACTACCCGCTGCGGACGGCGGCGAGTCGCAGCGCGGCCGTACGCTCATCTACTGACCAAGCAAATTGGTCAGCTGGCGAGCGCGTGTTATCGCACCGTACGGCTGCGCGCAATCCGTAGGGCCTTACAGCAGAATGTTATTACGCATTAACTGTGAACGAGTTTGTGAAAACGGCGAAGCTGCACGGATGTTCACGTGCTGCTGTCGTGAAAAAAAATGGTTCAAATGGCTCTGAGCACTATGCGACTTAACTGCTGTAGTCATCAGTCCCCTAGAACTTAGAACTACTTAAAACTAACTAACCTAAGGACATCACACACATCCATGCCCGATGCAGGATTCGAACCTGCGACCATAGCGGTGGCGTGGTTCCAGACTGTAGCGCCTAGAACCGCTCGGCCACTCCGGCCGGCGCTGTAGTGAACATCTACAGAAAGAGGTAGGAGGACAGTGAAAATACCACTAGGAGCTAAATAGTTGGACTTCCACGAGTCTTCACAGAACGTGGGATTCAGAGGCTTGTTCATTGTTGAAGATGGGGCTCTGCAGCAGATCACCCCTATGTGTTCACATGTTGACCCAATGATATCGTCAGTTACGACTGCAATTGGCACGGGATTATTGGCATTCAACCGTCGATCAATGGAAACGTGTCTGCTGTTCGGCTGAATCACATTTTTACTGTACTAGGTCATCTCCACAAACTCGGTCATCGAGGTGAACGGCGGCTCGAATCGTGTTGTGTGCCATGGGCGCAGGCTTATGAAGTATTATGCTGAGAAACACATTCTCCTGCGCTTGTGTTAGTAATCAAAGACACGCTGACAGCTGCTAACCACATGCTTCCCTTCGTGCTTGATGTCTTCCCTAACGGTGATATCTTTCAGCAGTATACTTGTCCGTGTCTTGGGGCCAGAACTGTGCTAATGTGGTTTGAGAAGCATTATACTGAACTCACGTTGATACCTCGGCGACCAAATTAGCCTGATGTAAATCCTACGGAACCCATCTGGGTTGCTATCTGGAGCTATCACCGCGTATCCAAATCCGTAGCCCGTTATTTATGCGGATCGCATGATCTACACGTAGACATCTAATGCCACATACCTCCACAAAACTACCAACAAACTGTCGGATCCCTGATATGTATAATCAGTGATGTATTTCGTTCCAAAGGCGGACAAACAAGCTATTCAGTGAGAGATCATGATGTTTTGGCTCATCTAACTTCAACTTACCCATCTCAGTTTTCAAATACTCTGATCTACCTACCCAGTTAAGGGATGTAACATTCCATGCTTACACCCATAGAATGCCAGTATACCAGCTTCTTTGTTCTTGATGTTGCCCTCCTGTTGTGTGGAGTCAATATCGTCTATAATTATCAGAAAGTTTACAATTTTAGAGCAGTTTCCACGAAAATGTGAGTTAATAAATGAGTGATGATATTCTGTTTCTTCATAAATCTGGAAATAGAGCTATGTAACAATTTGTTTGTATGACATGTATTAAAATGTTACTAAATGTCACAGCAGCAAAGAACCTCCCTACTGTATTTTGCGGATTCAGGAACAATTACAGCAATGTCTTGTTTTCAAACACAGAACTAGTATCTCAGTCATTGATATGAATCATCAGTACCCAGGTTACGAAACATTATCGACAATCTTATCTCTGCAGAAATGTCACAGCACATAAACACTTCTTCCTAGAGGTACCCTTGTCAAAAAAGGGAAGTAAGGAAGATCAGGGTTTAGCATCCCATTCACATCGAGGGCATTAGAGATGGGACACAAGTTGGGATTGTTGTTTAAAGGATGCGGAAGGAAATCAGCTGTGCCATTTCAAAGAAACCATCCGGCCTTTTGCCTGAAATGATTCAGGGAAATCATGACAAACCTAAATCTGGATGGTTGGACATGGATTTTGAACTATCGTCTTCCAGACTGCGAGTCCAGTGTGTTAAGCATTGAGCCACCTCACTCTGTGTACATTTGTCAGTTTTTTGAAGCAGCATTCCATGATCAGCAGTGACATTTGAGGTGGTTTTCAAGAAAGCTGAAGAAATGTGTGGTTCACTGCACGTGTTCATCCAGTTTTGACGAATGAACTTTTATTTTCTTACATTTGCACTTTCATACAAGAGAAGAGATATCGTGTAAATGTTCCATTATGATACATAGATGGTGGAACACTCAATATAAATTGTTTCGTTATGCACTGTTTTACTCTCCTTAGAAGGAACACAACAGAATAAGAAATGCATGCTTTTGCACACAACCGACTAGCTACAAGACGCTCTACCGTCTTCTCAGGCACCTAAGGCGCTCTGTCAGTCTTCATTTCTCTCCTCCCAGTCCAGTGATGCCCCTTCTGTGTCACTACTCGATGGAAAAAATTGTCAGTAGCATTATGTGTGAGCATCTCGTAATTTATAACCGTTTGTGGGGCTTACAACGCCGTAAATATATTGCCTGACAAAAATAGTGAAGCACCCCGAAGGGGAGGAGGAAATGAAATTGAACTACATGGGCTGAGAGGGCATGTGATGTTAAGATGATTACAAAATCCAGTCAAACGTACAAATAACTTGACAGTATGAGCCCACTTATTAGTATGACGTTCCATTGCCACTGTCCTTGATGCAGGTACTAATTCGGTTTGAGAGGATGTCATGAAGTAGGTGTACCCTCTGCTGAGGCAAGTTGATCCAAACTGTTGTACCTGGTCCTCGATATCCTGTATATTGTCAGTGGGATGGAGTCAGCATCAGAGCTAATCCCACACACTTCCTATTGGAGACAGATCTGCGGATCTTACTGACCAAGAGAGTACCTCAAACTCATTCCAACAGCTCACAGAGGCATGTTCCAAGTGCGGATGAACTTTTTTGTGTTGAAAAATGGCACCATGATATTGTTGCATGAGAGGTAACACATGAGGACACAGGATGCCTGTGACGTACTGCTATGCCATCAGAGTTCTCTCAATCACTACCAAAACATTGTAATAATGGGATCTATTTATAGATCGCCGCCACTCTCACTGGTGGTCATTCAGGGTAGTGCAGAACAGTGATTTATCACTGAACACAATCTCGACACCATTCATCAGCAGTCCATACTTGCCTGTCACTGCACCACTCCAATTGCAGTCTTTGGTGTTGTGGTCTTAATAGCAGCCTACACACGGGATGATAATTTACTAGTCTGGCTTCTACTAGTTTATGACCCGTTGTGCGGTATGACACAGAATGTTGCACGGAGTCCATTACTTGTTCTATGATGGGAGGTGCAAATATGAAGGGGCTACGATGTGCTCGTGCACAATATGGCGACCACCCTTTATGGTGGTCAGGTGTTGGCGACCAGAACCTCGATGACGAGTATGCTGCCCATGCAGTCCAACATCGAGCCACTGTCACATCTGAACGCCTCAAAAATATGGATATCACACGATTTGACCAGCGGGCCAAGTGCAGATCCAGAATGAGGCACCTTTCAAAGTCTGTAATGTTCTGACAATGCTGTCTCACAAGAATTCACGGCATCCCAACGTCCTTCACAGTAATTACTCAACATCTGACATTGTTTGTAACCCATATGTATCCTACTAGGCCTGGTAACAACACTTAACATGAACAACGCTAATGCGCTCTGGTACCTGTTCTGTTGCAGTGAACTGCAACTCCAATGATTGACATACCTGGTGACTGTGTGTATATTTACAAAATTACGTTGACATCTGACCATATCTTCTGCGTGCTTCACTTTTTTTTATCAGGCAGTGTAAGTGCCAGTTTGCCGATGGAAATGTGTCACTAGTCGTTCCGTAGACTGCTACCTGATCTTGTTTTAATTGCCCCGCCTGCACAACATTTATGTACGTACAATACAGTCGAATCAGCTTAGTGTCACATGTATTACCTCACTATTATGAAATATATTTTTTAATCTTCATGTAACAAGATCATTGAGCTTCCACTTCAGCCTACCAGTGACCAGTCAAATTCTTCATGCAGTATCATATCTCCCATCTCTTCATCATCTATACCCTCTTCTCTCTATGTAATATTGTCTTCCAGTTTGTTTCACTAATATAGACCATCTAAATACTCCTTCCACCTTTCAAGCTCGTCTTCTATATTTAGTTCCAGCTTGCCATCTGAGCTATCCATACAGGTACTTCTCTTTTCTCCAAAGGTCTGTTCAGTTTCCGACAGGCGGCATGTATCTTTCTCATACTCATACATGGGTCTGTAGCTTTATTACTCTTGTCTATCCATTACTGCTTTGCCATTTTGCACTTTCTCTCAACTTCATTTTTAGGCATCTGTATTCTCTTTTTTCTGCTTCATTTGCTGCATTTTCATATTTCCTCCTTCTGTCAATTAAATTCACTTTCTCGTACGTTACCCAAGGACTCCTACTAGACCTTGTTTTTTTTTTGCCTATTTGACCCTCTGCTGCCATCACTGTTTCATCTGTTACTTCTACCCATTCGTCTTCTACTGTATTCCTTTCCTGTGTTTCACTCAACCGTTGCCTGATGTTAACATTGAAACTATCTATTCCTTCTGTTTGTCCAGGTCCCAACTCCTTAATTTCCTACCTTTCTGGAATTTCTTTAGTTTTATTCTGTAGTTCATATCCAATAAATTGTGCTCAGAGCCCACATCTGCCCCTAAGATCATGGCTCTCTGTCCTAAAGGTATAAATAAGTCTGAGGGCTGTCGTCTGCTCCATGTGCCCAAGACATTCGAGGGAAATGCTTAGATCTCACTGAGTGTGAACTGCTACACTGTCATGTTGTAAGCATATCTCATTGCTAATACTTCCACTAAGAAAAGTAGTACAAAATATTATTTCCATATTTTAGGTCATGTGAGAAAAACATATTGTTGAAGAATCCCCCTGTCGGTCTGGATCTGAGACCAATACTCATGGTACAAATTGCACCTGTGTGGCTAGATGAAATATTTATCTACCATACGAGCGCCAGATCACTGTGCCTCACCGATTCTTCTGAATGAGTAACCAGTCACAGTCATAGGAACAGAAACACTAAATCAAAGAGTATCGGTTCATGTTGTAAATGTGCATAGATTCCAGAGTCTAAAAATTAGTGGGGGTGGCGTCACAGGATCTATTATTTTGGCTGCTCATGTGAAAGGGTTTATAGTCACAAGAAACCTGATAAAAACTGCTTACATTCTTAATGCATTCAGCGCTCAATTTATAATGGTACAGTGGGCAGAAATCTGATAATCATGAGCAAAAAAAGAGGAACAATAGTGCAAATGTTTTGCTATGCATGGTGGGTTTGTCTTCATAGTGTAGCGTGGGTTGATGAAATCAACTGACAGAATAGTCACTGATCTACGAACACAGACAGCAAACAATGAGATCGACTGCTTTTCAATGAAGCCTGTGAAGATTGTAGCAGCATGGACGAAATCTCAGAGATCACTGTATTAAATGACACTGCTGCTGAACAGAGGCAACAGCCAGACATGCTGAAAAACATAGAAGCCTTGAAGAATGACGAACCACCAAAGGAGAATTCTAGTTATAAGAGTATATAAGAGAAACTATGATCCGATGGACTGGAAATGGTTGTTCATCATCCTAGCTCACCTATGGCCAGTTATGCTGAAGTTATTCCACGATGCTGATACGTCTGATCACCTGCGATTCATGAAGATTCTACGCAGAATCAGAAACAGGTATCATTGACCAAGTCTCTACCAGTTCATTATGCACTATGTGAAACACTGTAAGGAATTCAAGTGATGTAAGCACATGTCCTGATTACCTCCAGGGCATCTACCACCAGTAATTCTGCCTGTATCAGCATCATTCAATCAAACTTGAAGTGACCTCTTAGGGAGGTTCCAAAAGTCAATGGAAAATGATAGACGATAGTTTGCACTGACTACCTTACCTGCTGGGCTGTCACCAAAGCTGTGCCAACTGCCAAGCCTCCAGAATGTATAAGCTTCTTTGTAGAAGACATTATTCTGAAGCATAGAGCACCTTGTGTAATGATATATGACCTTGGACAAGCTTTCCAGTCAAGATTAGTATTGGAGGCAATTTCATGTTGCGACATCACTCACATGAAGGCAATTGACTATGACCCACAGATGAATGGTCTCACAGAACGCTTTATCGAGACATTGACAGATATTCTGTCGATGTGTGTCATTGGATACACTGCTCTTGTTCCATTTGGACAATACCCAAAATGAATATTAGCAACACCTTACCACCAGGGCTGAATAAGCAGGAAACTGGACGCCCAAGATAAAACCGAGAGCGCTATAAAGCCAATCACTGGTCAGCGACATACAGGCCAGGAGACTGGGAATGGATTTTGACACCTATATGTAAAGTGGTACTATCAGAAAAGTTGCTAAAGCGCTAATTGAGCGATATTGTATCATTTGTAGCTTGTAGGACGTCGCATAGAAACTCTCGAATGGCGCGTGGGAAAAAGGAACACATAAATCTTTCCTCCAGAAGTGAAAAGTGCACAGACGTCGTCCATTTTCTCCGTATCAAACCTTAACTACGGTACTGAGGTGCAGATTGAGGATGGGAGCTTCTCGTTCAAAATAACTGAAGACCTGCTCAACGATCGTAAATCTCCGATGGAAGGGGCTACCTCTAATGAACGTCACAGTGAAGAGGATGTGACAACATGGTCAGAAAACAGGTATCTTCTGGTACTCCCATTCAGAGGACCACTGACAAGATCTAGATCAAGGGTGCTGTAGTCGTTCCAATGAGAACTTTTGAAACTGCAAACAGAGAGGGAACAATGACCCATGCAGTACACCATGCAAAGTAGCATAATGATTAGTGTTTTTGGTTGGCATGCTGTGGGTCGCCAATTGAAACCCAACACTATCAATAATTTGTTATTTAGCACTTATCATTTCTGGAATGTTCTCGCAATTTCTTACATTTGTAACGTTTCTAGATTCAATGTTTTATAAATAACAGCACTATCTATCCAGGAGTTCAGTTCTTTCTGTTCTGGCCATACGTTCATGTTCACAATAACCATGCTTCCAGTGCTCCGTGTTGTACTTCACTGGCAAGTCAGTTTTCGTATTTGGACTTGATTCTGGATACAATGTGACAATACTGGGCTTTTCAATTATAACTATATACAATTTTACAAAACCTATGCTCGCTTGGTATCTCAGAATCAGTTTGTGTGATATGAACTTGACATAACCCAATCAGACTACCAGTTGACTTGCAAACGATATATAATTTCTTTCGATGGCATTTGTTGCAACAGTATATTTGACAGATATATCGTATTGTCCTGACAACTTATTCTTTCTGAGCCACATCTACATCTACATCAACACCTACATCTACATCTACATGGTTACTCTGAAATTCACACTTAAGTGCCTGACAGAGGGTTCATCGAACCATTTTCGTACTACTTCTCCACAATTCCACTCTCGAATGGCGCGTGGGAAAAAAAAACACATAAATCTTTCCGTTCTAGCTCTGATTTCTCTTATTTTATTATGATGATCATTTCTGCTTACTTAGGTGTATGTCAACAAAATATTTACGCATTCGGAACAGAAAGTTGGTAATTGAAATTTCGTAAATGGATCTCCCCGCAAAGAAAACTGCCTTTGTTTCAGTGACTGCCACCCCAACTCACGTATCAAATAAGTGACACTCTCACCCGTGTTACGTAATAATACGAAACGAGCTGCCCTTCTTGCACTTTTTCGATGTCCTCCGTCAATCCTACCTCCTAAGGATCCCATACCGTGCAGCAATATTCCAGCAGAGGACTGACAAGTAAGCTGTCTCTTTAGTGGGTTTGTCACAACTTCTAAATGTTCTGCCAACAAAGCGCAGTCTCTGGTTCGTCTTCTCCACAATATTATCTATGTGGTCTTTCCAAGTTAAGTTGCTCGTAATTGTAATTCCTAGGTATTTAATCGAATTGACAGCTCTTAGATTTGTGCGATTTATCGTATAGCCAAAATTTGTCGGATTGATTTTAGTACCCATGTGGATGACCTCGCACTTTTCTTTGTTTAGTGCTTATTGCCACTTTTCGCTCCATACAGAAAATCTCTCTACATCATTTTGTAATTGGAATTCATCGTCTGATTATTTTACTAGACGGTAAACTACAGCGTCATCTTAAAACAGTCTAAGGGGGCTGCTCAGATTATCACCTAGATCATTTATATAAATCAGGAACAGCACAGGGCCTATGACACTACCTTGCGGAACGCCAGATAACACTTCTGTTCTACTCAATGATTTACCGTCTATCATTACGAACTGTGACCTCCCTGAGAGGAAATCACAAATCCAGTTACACAACTGAGACGATACTCCATATGCACGCAATTTGATTAATAGTCGCTTGTGAGGAACGGTATCCAAAGCTTTCTGGAAATCTAGGAATATGGAATCGATCTGAGATCCCTTGTTGACAGCATTCATTACTTCATGGGAATAAAGAGCTAGCTGTGTTGCACAAGAACGTTTTTTTCTGAATCCGTGTTGGTTATTTATGAAAAAGCCGTTTTCTTCAAGGTGATTCATAATGTTCGAGTACAGTAAATGCTCCAAAATCCTACTACAAATTGAGGTCAGTGATATGGGTCTGTAATTCAATGGGTTATCCTATTTCCTTTCTTGAATATTGGTGTGACCTCTGCTACTTCCCAGTCTTTAGGAACAAACCTTTCGTCAAGTGAGTGGTTGTGTATGGTTGCTAAGAAAGGCGCTATTGTGTCTCTACACTCTCAGAGGAACCTGATTGGTATACCATCTGGACCGGAAGACTTGCCTTTCGTAAGCGATTTGAGTTGTTTCGCAACACCTAAGATATCTACTTTTGTGTCACTCATGCTAACAGCTGTTCTGGTTTCAAATTCTGGAATATTTTCTTCGTCTTCTTTCGTGAAGGGATTACGGAAAACTGTATTTAGTAACTCTGCTTTAGTGGCACCATCATCAGTAACATTTCCATCGTTATCGCGCAGTGATGCTATTGACTGTTTTGTCCACTGGTGTACTTTACATACGACCAGAATCTTTTTGGGTTTTGTAGCATATTTTGAGACAGTATTTCATTGTGGAAACTATTAAAAGCACTGAATTTCGAGCTTTCGTGAAACTTAGTCAGTCTTGGGGATTTTGCGTTCTTCTGAATTTAGCATGCTTTTTTCGTTGCTTCTGCAACAGTGTTCTGACGTGTTTTGTGTACCATGGTGCATAAGTCCCATCTCTTATTAACTTATGCGGTATGAATCTGTCTATTGCTGTAGATACTGTATCTCTGAATTTGAGCCATATCTGGTCTACACTTACATAATTAGCTTGGAAAGAATGGAGACTCTCTCTTAGGAAGGCATCAAGCGAATTTTTATCTGCTGCTTTAAATATATATATTTTGCGTTTATTTTTAGTGGTTTTGTTTGATATGGTTTTGAGCCTCATTACAATGACCTTGTGTTCACTAACCCCTGTGTCTGTCATGATGCTCTCTAGTAGATCAGGATTATTTGTGGCTAGGAGGACAAGTGTGTTTTGGCAACCATTTAAAATTGTGTGGGCTCATGAACTAATTGTTCAAAGTGATTCTCACAGAAAGCATTTAGTACAATTTCGGAAGATGTTTTCTGTCTACCACCGGCTTTGAACGTGTATTTTCACCAACAAATCGAGGGTAGATTGAAGTCTCCACCAATTATAACTGTATGAGTGGGGTACTTATTTGTAATCAGATTCAAGTTTTCTTTGAAGCGTTCAGTTATATCATCTGAGTAGAAGGAGCCAATTATTAATTTGGTATGGCTGTTGAGTATAACCTCTGCATATAGTAATTCGCAGGAACTGTCTATTTTAACTTCACTACAAGTTAAACTACTACCAACAGACACAAACACACCACCACCTACTTTATTTAATCTATCCTTTCTGAACACGATTTGCGCCTCTGTAAAAATTTCGACAGAATTTATCTCCGGCTTTAGCCAGCTTTCTATTCCTTTAACAATTTCAGCTGCAGTGCTTTCTATCAGAGCTTGAAGCTCTGGTACTTTTCCAAAACAGCTACGACAATTTACAACTACAATACCGACTGTTACTTGGTCGATTCTCGTCGTTTCTTTGCCCTGTGCCCTTTTAAACTGGAGACCTTTTTGATCTTTCCCAAGACTGTCTAACCTAAAAAACCGCCCAGTCCACGCCACACAGCCCCTGCTACCCTTGTAGCCGCCTCCTGTGTGTAGTGGACACCTGACCTATTTAGCAGAACCCCGAAACCCCACCACACTATGGCGCAAGTCAAGGAATCTGCAGCCTACAAGGTCGCAGAACCGTCTGAGCCTCTTATTCAGACCCTCCACTCGGCTCTCTACCAAAGGTCCACAACAGGACCTGTCGACGATGCTGCAGATGTTGAGATCTGCCTTCATCACACTAGCAAGACTGGCAGTATTCACCAACTCAGATAGCCACCGGAAACCAGAGAGAATCTCTTCTGATCCATAGCGACACACATCATTAGAGCTGACATGAGCCACCACCTGCAATTGGTTGCACCCTGTACCCTTCATGGCATCCAGAAGGACCCTTTCCACATATTGGACGACTCCCCCCAGTATGCACACGGAGTGCACATTGGCTTTCTTCCCGTCCTTAGCTCCCATATCCCTAAGGGGCTCCATCACCTGCTTGACACTGGAGCTCCCAATAATAGGTAATTCCTCGCTCTGCACTTGTCCAGACCTCTCAGGAAGACCGGCCACTGCCGAAACAGGCGAGGCCGCCCTTGCTGGCTCAGAAGTTGTTTCAGCAGTGGGCAGCATCGTAAACTCGTTACAGAGGCATAAGGGTACAGCCTTGCGGACAGCACCAACTTTCGTCTTCTGTCCAGGGATTTGCGACCCTGCCACTGTTCGCCAATCACCAGCAGGCAAGTGTCGACCGGCAGGGACGTCCGAATCTGGGGGCGCAGTGGCATCAGAGATCCGAGGAGATGTTACAGGGTCCAGAGGCACCAAAGCGCTCGCCTCAGGTGTCCCAATGTTACCGCGGTCAAGGGCAACAGCCTGGAGCCTGTCGACCACAGCGAACACAGCTTCCAACGGTTTACGGACGGTGACCAGTTCCCCCTGAATCCATTCACAACAGGCGCAGTCTCTATCCATCCCTAACAATTTTTTTCTTCTCTTTGATCTCACATGCCGTTCAAAACAAACAGATGACTGACGACTACACGAACTTATACTATACGGGTACTAAAACGCGATGCTACAACTCTCAAATACTACAGTACGCTCGAAATTTATGAATTAAACTATGCAAGTACCCAAAAACACACAAAGAAATTAAATATTAAACTATGAAACAAATAAGTTAGCTAAGAGTACGACGTTCTGTTGGCTACCGCTTTTCCAACGGCGGCAGGGAGCTCACCTGCTCTTACAAGATCTGGGCTGTTAGTTATATGACAGAGCGCAGGAATCTGGTATATTAATCTGCAGAGTTTGTGGATGTACTGGTAGGAACAAGGATAAATGTAAAAAAATTGTTCAAATGGCTGTGAGCACTATGGGACTTCACATCGGAGGTCATCAGTCCCCTAGAACTTAGAACTACTTAAACCTAACTATCTAAGGACATCACACGTCCATGCCCAAGGCAGGATTCGAACCTGCGACCGTACCAGTCGCGCGGACTGAAGCGCCTAGAACCGCTCGGTCAACACGGCTGGCGGATAAATGTAATTGTGTATGATCTCGCCATGCGACATCACTGATGAAACAATTTCAGTTCAGTTAAGGATCATAGATATCAATCCATCGTCTCTGAGATCATTTTTTGCACTCTATGCATCTAAAAAAACTTAAGAAATCATTTAAATGGCCAGCATGTTATCAAAGTTTCGTTGGAGAAGATGTTCTATTACTGTATAACTGAATCATTTCATATCATAACGAGAGGTCACCGTTATGATCCACAGAACTTGCAGACAAGTAATCATCTTCATGTGCACTTTTGACAATATCAGAGCGCAGAGCGGCTTCCTATTTAAAACTGTCGAGATCTGCAAATACTGGTATTTATAAGGTGAAAGTTCCTTAGCCTGGTAGTATGCGACTGTTTCTTATAGGTCAGAAATGCACATATTTTCTTTTACTCTTTTTGGTATTTACCGTAATTACAATCTCTTGTATTGGGCAGATCTGCAGTCACATACATTTACATCCACACCCTGATAAATGTAATATGATATGGAGTATCTTATCTCGGTATCAGTTACCACCTTACACACTGTACTAATTGTTCTTGTGTAGATACAATCACTGCATGTGTACTTCCACATGTGCCTGAATTTACCTGATTATATCACTGTGATCTTTGTGTAGTCATCTGAGAAAAGGTAGATTTTCAGAATAGGCTGTCTTGTAATGCATTATGGGTCACCTGAAAAGATTCTCATTGTAGCTTTTGAACATTTGTAAAAAACTTTCATTCAGATCAGGTGAATCAGTCACAGGTTGCATAGACATATTCATCAATAAATTAGAGTATCTACTGGGCATAATGTTTACTGTTTATCTGTGGGGACAACGATAAGAATCACATAAGGATAACAAATAGATCAAAAAACCTTACAGACAACATAATTTCAAGTGTCGACACCGCAAAGATGAAAATGATTTATACTGGTGTGGTGTGAGTACTGTATGACCTTCGGTACACACACCATCAGATTGTTTGACTTGTCGCTCTAGTGAAGTAGGTGAGTGTCAGCAATATGTCTCGTGGTCTTATCGTGGTGTGTTTATATTCTGCTGTTAGGTCAGATGATAGAAATGCCACTTGCACACTTAGAGGAGTAGATTGATTATGACCATCTTTAAACAGAACTTGATTAATTTTCACACACATTTATTAAAATAATAACAATCATAAACCTTACTTAACTTGATTCTGGATGCTATTTACAACTGACAATCTGAAGTTCATTTGGTCTTGGTACATTAATCTTATTCTCACATATCTCTGATACTTGACAAAGTGTCTATACATTTATCTTCATGGCTATGTACAGGGATATGATAATCTTGTTAGGCGCAGACTGAAACTTGACTATAGACTGGTACAGACTAATGCATACTGATGCAGACTGACTCATCGGAGGTCTGTACACTCGTTATAATACCTCGAGCATTCAGGTATCATTGCACGAGTGTGATCCATGAGGAGAAAAGGTTCTGTGTTAGCAGCAATCTCATTGGCTGCTTTACATATTAATACGCGGATCGGCGGAAGCAGAATTTGGTCTGTCTCTATGACAGCGCCATCTCGTAGTGCGGAGACAGACGAGCGCTGCGCCTGCGCTGTTGTGCTTAGTAGGGCGCGCTCTAGTGGGAAAGTTGTGTACATACTGACTACGCGGAACTATGTACACAACAACTGGTTTGTGGATATTTTATCACAATGCCCTCATCCTTACCATTCGAGCTATAACTGTGAAAGAAAGGGATGTTCATCTTATTACAGGAGACATTTCTGTAATAAATCCAGGTTAGAAGTGCTTCAACAATTAGGTACTAACAATGCTTTCTCTTAAGTATTCATGACCAGTTTTGAAATGAGATTTCCAAACAGGCCATTATATCTAGTTCCTGAATCACAACGGGATCGCACTAGGACTCTAAATGAAAAAATCCATAGATCCACGATCTATAGAATATTTACAGTTCTAAAGCCTATGAAGAAAATATATCGAAAAGTAATAATAAAGGCAAAATTTCTGAGAAATGAAAGCTTAATAAGACTTTCAGGCAATAAATCAAAATCTGTGTAGGAAATTGTAAAAAGAAACAGGGGAAGACATATGATGACCAGGAAATCGTACTTACAAACACTGATAACGTTAATATTGAGAAAAAAGAACTAGTAAATTATATAAATGATTACTTTATAAATGCTTACCATATAGTAGACCTAAACTTCAGAAATTAGGATGAACTTAAATATTGTATAGCTGCATAAAACATGAAATTATTTCCAGGTACTAAGCATGAATTAGTAAAGATGACTAAGAGCCACAAAAACAAAATATTAGAAGGCATGGATGAAATGTTAGGGTCACTTGTAAAGCAAAGCAAACTGCTTCATCAATTGCAAAGTCCCAGGCACATATTGTTAATTTATCATTTACTGAGGGAGTGTAAATTAGAAAGTGATACCTTTATTCAAAAGTGGTAACTGGTATAAATTTGAAAACTCTCAACCCACATTCTTCCTCAGATTTCTGTGAAGTATGCCAGAGGTTAATGATACATCGAACCAACAAATACGTAAATGACCAAAAACTACTAAACAGTAATCAACATGGCTTTCAAAGAGTCAGAAATACAGAAACAGCAATTATGGTTTGCATATTAGAAGTACAGAAAGAGCAGTTATGGATTACACAAATGAAATAGTTAGGAACCTAAAAAGTAATAATAGTGTTATAGCACTTAATTAGGTTTTTCTAAATTTTTTGATACTGGTAGTCATGAAATTTTTTAGATGAGCTAGAAGCAGTCAGGATTAAAGGGGTGGAAAACAAGTGCTTCAAATCAACTCTGGATAACAAAAAACAAGTTGTGGAAATCACACCAGCTCATTCTAATCATAAAGTCAGATCAGTACCCAGTGCAAAGTTGAGACAGGTCTACCATAATATAGTCTGTTATGCCCTCTTTTGTTTTTTATTTATATAAATGACATACAGGTCTTACAATTGCAACTGAGATCACATTGTTTGCAGATACCATTTGTGTAATAGTGAGTGATGCTAAGGAATCACTTTTTGCAACAACTGATCAAGTCATAAAGTCCATGCATTAATAGTTAGGCTGACCCTTAATATAAAGAAAACAAATTACATTCAATTTGTGAAAACATTAATTGCAACTGAATCTTTAACTTGTACCTGATGGTAATGAACAGGAAAGAATATGATGTACACAACTAACAGAAAGATATGTTAACCAAGATTTAAATTGTAAAAACAATATAATGAAACTCTTCCAGAGACTCAATTTGGGATTTTTTGCTCTGGCAATAATTTCAAAAGTTTGCTTCTCAGGAGGTACTAGAATTACTTACTTTGGTTATTTCCTGTCCCTTGTAGCTCATGGAATAGTTTTTTGGGGATGAAAGTAATAGTTGATTAAATGATATTTTTACATTACAGAAAAGGGCTACTGGGATACTGATGGACTGCACAACAAGGGCCACTGCAAGCCCCTTTTTTAAAAGTTGCAAATGTGTGTTGATGGTCAGAGCTAAATGTGGAGACCTATAAATCAATAGTGATTACCAAAGTTACAATACATGCAACTCCAGGTTCCTCAATGCAGAGTGAACAAGAACAAATTGAACTCAAAGCCATTCCTTTCCCATAGCCCATATTCCCCTATTATTTTTCTATATCTTGTCTTTCCTACTATCAAATTCCAGTCTTCCACCACAGTCAAATTTTCCTCTCTCCTAACTATTTGAGTTATTTCTTTCAACTCTCCATACATTCTTTCAATATCTTCATCATCTGTGGAGCTAGTTGGTGTATAAACTTGTACTATTGTGGTGGGTATTGGTTTCATATCTATCTCTTCTATGATAATGCATTCGCTCTGCTGTTCATAGTAGCTTATCTGCAATCCTGTTTTCTTATTAATTATCAGATCTACTCCTCACTGCCCCTATTTGATTTTGTAGTTATAAACCTGTACTCACTTGATCACAAGTCCTGTTCTTTCCACTACTAAACTTCACTAATGCCCACTATATCTAACTTCAATTTATCCATTTTTAATTTCTACAAGACTCCTACCTGATTTAAGGATACAGCGATTCACGCTATGTTATGTAAAATGCCTGTTTTGTTCTCCCTGATAACAGTATCCTCCCGAGTAGTCTTCACCTGGAGATTTGAATGGGGAACAATTTTATGTACAGAATATTTTACCAAAGACAATGTCATCACCATTTAACCTTGCAGAATACTCGATGCAAAAAAATATTCAAGCCTTCATGGCATACTTGCATTGTGTTATTTACCATTGTTATTGTCATTATTATAATTATTCATCCAAGGCCCATCTCACAGTGATACATGAATTCAGGAATTGTTAAGGTAATGGAGTACAAATCAATAATTACCAATGTAGCTCAAATTATGCCACACACAGAGTACATAACATTCTTTATGAGGATAGGACAGATGGTGTCTCAGCATAAGACACATGGTTGGCTGTGATCGTGATTAAGGAACCGTACTAGCATATGCCTTAGTGATTTATAAAGACAGCAGAAATCCCAGATAAGAATAGCCGGATAGACCAACCCCATCCTCCAGACTATGAGATCTGTGTCTTACGAAAACAACGCAGATTAATGAAATGAAGACTAAAAGATCTCAACAGCACAGAATCCACTACTGCAAAGGGAGCGAGCGCACAGAAAAATTCCTTAACTTCCAATGGTAGTAGACGATGACACCATCACCCACATCAGTGTCCATACAGGTTTTCAGAAGAATGTTGACTCTGACATTCCGTACCGTTCAGGTGATGGTCTGCGTGAATGCCCAAAGTCGCCATTTGAAATGCATTGTGGAACTTTTTGACATTCCGTTCCGTCAACCTACTGCTAAGGCAAATGCCGGGGTGGTTCCTTAATCAAGGAGACAGGTGGCCACCTTTCCCATCCCCATAGGCTACCTATTCTATCGTCTTAAAGCATGTTATGTATTCCATATGCTATATTTTGGCCAATTGGTTGGCAGCATATTACCTTGACAGATCCTACATAATTGTGAGATGATCCTTGGGTGAATAAATAAATAAATAAGTGTAAGAATCTTCGTTGATCTGGTTTACGATTTACACTCACACATATATTCTCAACGACAAGGATATCCTGGATTTTCGGCAACAGATATACTTACAGTCTTTACCGACGCCGTGATGTTGGTAAAATGCTGTATGAGTTATATCATTGGTTGTATATCAACTGTTGACCAGTTTGGTGATCTTTGGCGTTATGTTTTGAGTCATGTTATGGTGTCCTGAGGGTAAAGTTATTGTTGTGTTCGTGTCCAGTCGTACTCGAAAGATTTTTTAACTGTTATTTACTAACAAATATCATGAACATCCTGGAATCAATAGCCTATCATTTAGGTGCCCCGGAACCAGCGTTAAGGCTGGTTATATCGTTACTTGCAGGTTTGTTGATTTGGTGCTTAGCGCGCTGATAATGTTTACGTTTTGTTGACGAACCAAAATGCTCCGTGAAGTAAATAATTCTCCTTTTTTTAGGTTACCCAGTAGCTGCCTTTTATCACCATTATGTTCGCAGTATGTCTGAGACTCTGCGGCACGTATTCTTTGTTGTCGTCGGATTAATTATTGCATATTTCAATTATGGCAAGTATTTGCTGATAATCTGCTTGTTCATTAATAATATGAAGTATTTTAACGGACCTTGTATGCGTTATTGTTGTCGTTAGTGAAGCTTAATTGTGGCGTGTAGCATATTCTAATCCAAATACTTTCATAAGAAGCTTTGAATCTGCCTATGTTTCTTCTCACATACTTTTTAAAGCGCAGAAGTGTCGATCGTGCGTTGCCAAGCAAGAAAAGAACTAGTGGTCTTGCGACAACGTTAATTTCGATGTTTCTCATCTCCAAATATCAAAGAAGAAAATGGTGCTGCATACTTACAGAAACCTGGTTTGTGATTGCATTCGGAATTACCAAACGCTGTCCTTGAAAAATGGAGACCCCGGCAAATTATTTACGTATTTATTGTTGAAGTTCTAGTTCAGTCCACACCTTTCTCTGTTTGCAGTCACAAAATAGTCGGTGTTATTGTTAGGTTACAGGTAAATAACTGCCAGACTCCAAATCTGAAGGTCTTTTTCATTCCTGGTCTGTCTTCGGATATTTTTGCAGTCAGTAGGGAGTAAATGAACTGACAATATTGTTTGGTTATCGCAACAAACGGAATAAAATGTGTATAATAATCCTCTACAGCTCCCAAGCCATGTTGAGTGTTGTTAGCCAGGGAATACTTGCTTTTGTGACAAACTGATATGTAATGCAGTCCACAGTCTAGATTAGTTGGAGGGGACAATTTTATTTTGAGCTGACAAAGCAAAAGAATGGTTATAGTGCTAGCTGACTTGTAGCATAGCCTGAGGTCTTCATTCACTCTGTATGTTTATAATAGATAATGAAAGCAACAAAGTAAGTTCAAAAACATCTATCATATTATGTAGGGCCTTGTAGACAAATATATGGCATGTACTTTGATTCGTGTAATTTACATTATGTATAACTCCATCAACCATGGACAGGGGCACTTCATTATTATTACTACCCAAACTTTTGGATTTATGAGTGCCCTACTTTACTCAAAGATACTTCTGCAAGCCTTAATTGAAATGATTTCCAGAAATATTTTGTCGTGATTAGTTTTCATAGAACTGCTAAGAAAAGTGTAAGTATGTCGAAAAGAGTACATGCATCATGTATATATAAATCTCTTGTGTAAAATGTGAGGGGTGAACGAACCATATGGAGAATGCAGAATTTTGATAAACTGATGACGGTTGTTTGAAAAGATATTAGGGAACATGTTATTCTTCAATTTTTTTTTTTTTTTTTTTTTTTTTTTTTTTTTTTTTTTTTTTTTACAGTCTGTGTAAGTTGTGTAATTGGATGTTCGCAGTAACAAATTTTGTAAGTACAATAGAATGTTTTGTAAGTTGCTTGTTAGACTGGCTGTATTTTTATTTTCCACTCGTCTTCATACAAATTTATCAGTGGCACAACTGTTTATTATTGTAGATTCTAAACAGAAAATTGTGCAATATTTTATTCACTGTTCATTATAACTTATTTTAAATTTAATTGCCAAATATTTGTATCAGAATATTGGTATTTTGGTGCTAATGATTTATCTGAACTATACTTTGAATTTTGTGTACTTACTGACATTGGATGTGCTGTCTCTAAATAAACAACATGCTATAACTTTCTTAAAATGTTGCGTTACTGAGATGGTGGTATCAATTTTCAGGTGAGGATGTCATGCATTCTATGATGGCTGTCTTCGGAACTTATATTTTCCTGCAGATCTTTGGTGCATCCAAGGAATCTGTGTGCAGTATTTTTACATTTACTATGCTGTATCTTCTTGCAGGTAAGTCAGGATTTGTGAAGTACTATGTTTAAGAGTTTTAAGTATATCTATTTGCAACAATGAAAAAGAAGTTTCAGGGAAAGAATACATAATGTAGTTGAGGAAATCTGTTTGTAATGTATTGTCATTGGTTGAGAAGGGGATACAGGGTAGGGTCACAGCAAGGTATCTTGTGCCTTTGGCAGAAATACGAAAGCTGCAACCCTACCTGTTTATATGCTAGATTTTTGTTACTTTTTTGTCATCATCCCTGTGAACCCTTTCCCTTGTAAAACTAACTAGCAGTGCAGTGTTGCCAACTTGGAACATCCTCATTTTGTCTAGTACACACCAGCAGGATGAAGAGAAGTTACTTAGTTATGTTTGGACACAACAAATAACTTCTGTTATATATTCTTTCAGCCACCTGTCATAGGTCAGCAAATCTTACTCCTGCGCTGTAATTCGGGGAAACTAATTAGAGCTACTTCTACAAGTGGTTGAAGAGCATTCTTTCGTGAGACTCCAGACATGGCAACTCTAGGTATGCCACCTGAAAGACAGGAGCAAAACTCAGCATCCTTTGATTTCTTAGCATCTACATCTACATCCATACTCCGAAAGCCACCTGGCGGTGTGTGGCGGAGGGTACCCTGAGTACCTCTATCGGTTCTCCCTTCTATTCCAGTCTCGTATTGTACGTGGAAAGAAGAATTGTCGGTATGCTTCTGTGTGGGCTATAATCTCTCTGATTTTATCCTCATGGTCTCTTCGCGAGATATACGTAGGAGGGAGCAATATACTGCTTGACTCTTCGGTGAAGGTATGTTCTCGAAACTTTAACAAAAGCCCGTACCGAGCTACTGAGCGTCTCTCCTGCAGAGTCTTCCACTGGAGTTTATCTATCATCTCCGTAATGGTTTCGCGATTACTAAATGATCCTGTAGCGAAGCACGCTGCTCGCCGTTGGATTTTCTCTATCTCTTCTATCAACCCTATCTGGTGCGAATCACACACTGCTGAGCAGTATTCGAGCAGTGGGCGAACAAGCATACTGTAACCTACTTCCATTGTTGTCGGATTGCATTTCCTTAGGATTCTTCCAATGAATCTCAGTCTGGCATCTGCTTTACCGACGATCAACTTTATATGATCATTCCAGCTACAATATTCCATCACATTTCCAAAAACCCATGTCACACAGCCCTGTTTCAAAACCATCAGCTCTGACTTGACATGTACTGCGACATTATTGGCAGACCAATTGGAGATTTTGAGAAATGTTATTCATCTTCTTTTGCTCAACTGCTTGCATAGCTATCATCCTTGCACGGCTCTGCAGTCAATACCCTGCCCTTTGATATGCCTTATCCTACATAATGACTCCAAAGAGAGGACAGGTCCCACAACTCCCAAACTCACTAACAATTGTTTTATCTCCATTCTCCATGATTATCCCAGCTGAGAAATTTTCTAAACCTACATAAAATCAGTGATCAAGTGCATTGTGTGTTCTTGCATGATGGAGGCCATAAACAACCATCCCAGCCGCAGTATGTTTACTGCTGAGCAAATAGCAAATATCCAAACTATGCTATATTGTAAACAGTGTGATGCAATGATCTGCCTGCAACTTATTGTACAGTACAGTCCATGGAATATATTGTGATCCAAAATTAAAGGCTAGTGCAGATGTCTCTGTATGTCCATCTTTATACAGATGGTTGCAGGACCTCGGCTGATCAGTACAGAATGTTGAATCAAAATATCTTTTAGCCATTTAATTTTCCAATTGTTGTTTTGTTGAGCAACCAGTTTCAGTGATGTGTTATGCTATCTTGAGGCTCCCTGACTGACATGTAGGAAGATTCCCACCTGTGGCCCAGTCAAAACAGCAGCCAGGTTTCAATGAGTGCTATCCATAGATTTTTGACACAATGATCCCTGTTTGCATGAATTCCAATGCAATGTTGCCTTTGTGGAGTGAGAAAACCAGTACAGAACCTCCTGTGTGTAGGATCACTGGCTAGTTTGAATCACAATATCCAGTTATTTCTGTGAAGTCTGCTTTAGTGAAACAGTTGCAAATCCTTGGTTCCCTGTAGATACCTCAGATCTTGTTTCATACTGAGCCATTGTTGCTTTTGCAGATCATTGCACTATTAACTTAATTTGTTTATAACATGTGAAATATCTGAGCTTGTCACTTGTGCAATACACAGTGAACATCCTATTGTATGTCTGTATATTGCATGTTGTCTCTTCTTTCAGTTGGATTTTTACCAAATTTTGCCATTCTCTTCAGTGCGAGTTCAAACAGGCCTACAATTTGACAATACTAAAAGATTAAATATTTCATTGACATACTTCTTTTGATCTAACTTCATCACTCCTGTTTCATAATTCTTACCCCACCTTTCACACAAAATTTTTCTTTTAGTTGTTCTTTTTTTTACTGACGGCCACTAAAAGTTAGTATATCATGTACGAACACTGTAAGGAATTACATTATTGATCTCTCATCAGGAACAATACATGCAGGAATCCATTCAAGCCCTATTTCAAGCAGTATATTATTCAACTTCAGATTCCACTGCCAGCTAGCTTTCTCCAAACAATACAGAGACTTTATACTTTGGTAGCTTCTGAGTACATCACTGGTTGTGACTCACAAATTTCAGTGTGAGTGTCTTCCTACAGAAATGCACACTTACTGCACTCATATGACCTGCGCCTGTGTTGTATTTAGGAGTCAACACAAATTAGTAACATACTGAAGTGTACCTTACAACTGGCAAGTAGAGTTCATCATAATCAGTACTTTTTCCCTCAGTGGATCCATTAACCCTAATATTACCTTGTACTGAGTTATTTCACCTGTGTCATTTACCTTTGTTTTAAATATCCACATAAAAGGTAAAACCCTTTTTCTTTGAGGAAGGACTACTAATGACCACATTTTATTTTTATGAAGTAGTCATATTCTCCATCCATTGTTTTTTTTCTCTGATCACCGTGAGTAGATGATAAAGTTTCTTCAACAATCTGGGAATCACTCAGCCATGAAACTTGACAAAATAAGCTAAGACCACCCTCTTCTTTCTCTTTTCATCAAATAATCTTTTTATGGATGTAAGCTGTAATTGTGTATCAGAGAATCCACTCATATCCTCACATAAGGTGTGTTGGCATCATTGTCATCGTCATCTGATTGACATTCAGCATCATCATTTATACTCACAGTGTAAGTATCATCTGGAGAATTATGAACTGTCTATGTTTTTTTCTATGATATATTCTCTTCTGGTTTCTTCAGATGGTACAGCACATCTATCAGATGAAGAACAACTATATTTTATCACAGTTTACTGCATTTTCTGATAATATCTCATTTCTGCTCTTGTTGTTGTTGTTGTGGTCTTCAGTCCTGAGACTGGTTTGATGCAGCTCTCCGTGCTACTCTATCTTGTGCAAGCTTCTTCATCTCCCATTACCTACGGCAACCTACATCCTTCTGAATCTCCTTAGTGTAGTCATCTCTTGGTCTCCCTCTACGATTTTTACCATCCACGCTGCCCTCTAATACTTAATTGGTGATCTCTTGATGCCTCAGAACATGTCCTACCAACCGATCCCTTCTTCTAGTCAGGTTGTGCCACAAACTCCTCTTCTCCCCAATTCTATTCAATACCTCCACATTAGTTATGTGATCTACCCATCTAAACTTTAGCATTCTTCTGTAGCACCACATTTCGAAAGCTTCTATTCTCTTCTTGTCCAAACTATTTATCGTCCATGTTTCACTTCCATACATGGCTACACTCCATACAAATACTTTCAGAAATGACTTCCTGACACTTAAATCTATACTCGATGTTAACAAATATTACTTCTTCAGAAACGCTTTCCTTGCCATTGCCAGTCTACATTTTATATCCTCTCTACTTCGACCATCATCAGTTATTTTGCTCCCCAAATAGCAAAACTCCTTTACTACTTTAAGTGTCTCATTTCCTAATCTAATTCCCTCAGCATCACCCGACTTTATTTGACTACATTCCATTATCCTCGTTTTGCTTTTGTTGATGGTCATCTTATATCTTCCTTTCAAGACACTATCCTTTCCATTCAACTGCTCTTCCAAGTCCTTTGCTGTCTCTGACAGAATTACGATGGCATCGGCGAACCTCAAAGTTTTTATTTCTTCTCCATGGACTTTAACACCTACTCCGAATTTTTCTTTTGTTTCCTTCACTGCTTGCTCAATATACAGATTGAATAACATCGGGGATAGACTACAGTCCTGTCTCACTCCCTTCCCAACCACTGCTTCCCTTTCATGTCCCTCGACTCTTATAACTGCCATTTGGTTTCTGTACAAATTGTAAATAGCCTTTCGCTCCCTGTATTTTATCCCTGCCACCTTCAGAATTTGAAAGAGAGTATTCCAGTCAACATTGTCAAAAGCTTTCTCTAAGTCTACAAATGCTAGAAACGTAGGTTTGCCCTTCCTTAATCTAGCTTCTAAGATAAGTCGTAGGGTCAGTATTGCCTCACGAGTTGCAACATTTCTACGGAATCCAAACTGATCTTCCCCGAGGTCGGCTTCTACTAGTTTTTCCATTTGTCTGTAAAGAATTTGTGTTAGTATTTTGCATCCGTTACTTATTAAACTGATAGTTTGGTAATTTTCACATCTGTCAACACCTGCTTTCTTTGGGATTGGAATTATTATATTCTTCTTGAAGTCGGAGGGTATTTCGCCTGTCTCATTCATCTTGCTCACCAGATGGTAGAGTTTTGTCAGGACTGGCTCTCCCAAGCCCGTCAGTAGTTCCAATGGAATGTTGTCTACTCCGGGGGCCTTGTTTCGACTCAGATCTTTCAGTGCTCTGACAAACTCTTCAAGCCGTATCGTGTCTCCCATTTCATCTTCATCTACATCCTCTTCCGTTTCCATAATATTGTCCTCAAGTACATCGCCCTTGTATGGACCTTCTATAAACTCCTTCGACCTTTCTGCTTCCCCTTCTTTCCATCTGAGCTCTTGATATTCATACAAGTGATTCTCTTATCTCCAAAGGTCTCTTTAATTTTCCTGTAGGCAGTATCTAGATTACCCCTAGTGAGATTTCTACTAGCTTTCATCTTTTTACCTACTTGATTCTCTGCTGCCTTCACTACTTCATCCCTCAAAGCTACCCATTCTTCTTCTACCGTATTTCTTTCCCCCATTCCTGTCAATTGCTCCCTTATGCTCTCCCTGAAACTCTGTGCAACCTCTGGTTCTTTTAGTTTATCCAGGTCCCATCTCCTTAAATTCCCACCTTTTTGCAGTTTCTTTAGTTTTAATCTACAGGTCATAACCAATAGATTGTGGTCAGAGTCCACATCTGCCCCTGGAAATGTCTTACAATTTAAAACCTGGTTCCTAAATCTCTGTCTTGCTATTATATAATCTATCTGAAACCTGTCAGTATCTCCAGGCTTCGTCCAAGTATACAGCCTTCTTTTATGGTTCTTGAATCAAGTGTTAGCTCTTAATGACATAATATATGTCATGATCAACCAGGCAACACCACTTGGTAGCGTTGTGCACCAAGCAAGAGTTACATAACAGATACTGTGAAAGGGCATCAACACAAAGGCCCAATCACTTGCCTGGCATCTCTGTTGTGCAGAAGCATCTAGATGACACTCGCAAATCCAGGCCGCCACCTGCCTTTTTGCCACTTCCTTCAACTCACTGTATATATCTGCCGATAGTGTGGTCAGTCAGTAGGGAACTCTGTCAACTGTGGAGCACATTGCTTCTGCCTTGTACCGGCAGACTTGGATATCTTTTCACTGACAATTATCAAAACATGCCATGCTGCAGGCACTCAGACAGTTAAAAGTCAGCAATTAGACAGTTCAGTTCAGTGCCTGCAGTCAGCCCAGTATAGTACTCAGAAGACTACCTTCTGACTTAGCAGCCACTGTTTATAGAGAACTAGAACCATTAACGGAGTGTCTGCAAATTACTAACAGCTATAGAATAATATCATAGATTTCCAAAAGACAGCAAAGTTATTTAGGTATCATTGTATTAAGTAAGGACATTAAGTGCCAAACTGTGCCAAAGTACCATTTTGTAACATACTCATAATAAGCGTTATTTCTTATTGTGTTGCCCCATTTCTGTTATAGTGTGTTCACAAAACCACCTGTTAACCACCTTTAAGAAGCTACAGTGATCAGTTAAAACATTATGCCCACTGTAATGTTGGATGACGCCTGGTGGCATTGTAAGCATTTAACAGAGTAACAAAAGTATGTAATTGGAGCAGAGACAGACGGTGGATCCCCTTAGTGAAGATATGAGTCGTAAATGAGAAAATCCATTGAGATAAACAATTCTATTGGAGGAACATCCGCAACTGAGCATTATACCAGAGGTTGAAAATACTGTTTCAGTTGTAAAGTTCTTTTATTATCACACAACCGGTTTTGGGCGCTTATCAGCCCATCTTCAGGTGTTTTAACTTGGTGCTGTGGTCCCTGAGCGCCCCAGTGGACGTGTACTAGGTGTGGTATGCTACTTATATGAGCACAGAACAGGGAGTCCCTGTTCTGCGCTCATAGGTAGCACACCATGCCTAGTACATGTCCACTGGGGTGCTTGGGGTCCACAGCACCAAGTTACGACACCTGAAGATGGGCTTATAAGAGCCTGATACTGGTCTTGTGATAATATAAAACTTTACAACTGAAGCGGTATTTTCAACCTCTGCCATTGAGATAAGGGACTTTGACAAAGGGCATATTATTATTATTATTATTATTATTATTATTATTATTATTATTATTATTATTTCTTTCCTTTCTCAGACGTTATGTCTGGTTAAAAATGGAAAGTGAAGCAGACCTTGATCAAGCGTGACGTCCTTTTAACTGTACGGTATATGTTACATTGCATTTAGGAACTTTCGGGTAATTGAACATGAATCAATAATTACAGATTTCTATAGTTGTATATATACGTTTGGATGTAGCTGTATTGCTTTGATGTACTGGTGGATATTGCTTGGTATGACTCCTGTAGTTGATAGTATAATTGGTATAATGTCAACTTTATCCTGATGCCACATGTCATTGACTTCCTCAGCCAGTTGGATGTATTTTTCAATTTTTTCTCCTGTTTTCTTCTGTATATTTGTTGTATTGGGTATGGATATTTCGATTAGTTGTGTTAATTTCTTCTTTTTATTAGTGAGTATGATGTCAGGTTTGTGATGTGGTGGTGTTTCATCTGTTATAATGGTTCTGTTCCAGTATAATTTGTATTCATCATTCTCCAGTACATTTTGTGGTGCATACTTGTATGTGGGGACTTGTTGTTTTATAGGTTTATGTTGTAAGGAAAGCTGTTGATGTATTATTTTTGCTACATTGTCATGTATTCTGGGGTATTCTGTATTTGCCAGTATTGTACATCTGCTTGTGATGTGATCTACTTGTTATTATTATTATTCAGAGTCTGTGAACGAGTATCTCGAAAAACGGTGGCGCTGGTCAAATATTCACATGCTACTGTCATGAGCAGCTACAGAAAGAGGTAGGAGGACACTGAAACTACTGAAAGGCACTAAATCGTTGGGACGTCCATGAGTCTTCACAGAACGTGGGGTTCAGAGGCTTGTCTGCTCTGTAAAGTAGGATAGATGGTGATCTATGGCTTCTTTGCTGAAAGAGCACAACACTGGTGCACGCACAAGTGTTTCAGAGCACACCATTCATTGTTGAACATGGGCTTTGCAGCAGATCATCCCTATGTTTTCACATTTTGACCCAGTGATACCATCAGTTACGACTGCAGTTGGCATGGGACTATGGGCATTCAACCGTTGATCAATGGAAACATGTCAACTCTACAGGTGAATCACATTTTTGCTGTACTAGGTTGATGGTCATCTCCACCAACACCGTCATTGTGGTGAACGGCGTCTCGAAACGTGCAGCGTGCCATGGACGCAGGCTGGTGGGAGCAGTATTGTGCTAAGTGAGATAATCTCCTGCACTTGCATGGGACCTGTTAGAGTAATCAAAGACATATTGACAGTTGCAAACCACCTCGTCCCTTCATGCTGATGTCTTCCCTGAAGGTGATATCGCCTTTCAGCAGTGTAATTGTCTGTCTCTTGGAGCCAGAACCATGCTACAGTGATTTTAGAAGCATTATAGTGAACTCACGTTGATACCTCGGACCAAATTAGCCCAGTGTAAATCCTACAGAACCCATCTGGATCACTATTGGGTGCCATCACCACATACGCAAATCAGCGGCCCCTTATTTATGTGAATTACATGACCTGTGTGTAGACATCCAGTGCCACATACCTTCACAAACATACCAACAAACTGTTAGATCTCTGATACACAGAATCAGTGATGTGCTTTGTTCCAAAGACAGACAAACAAGCTATTAAGCAGGTGGTCACAATATTTTGGTTTGGCTCAGCAGTGTATAGCAGGGAAAAATTTTTCTGCTACTGTGGATGTTTGAGCTTAGTTAATAGTAGCATTCAGTTACTACATTCACAACAGGTATAGTCACAATAGCCGACAAATATGAGCTTTCTGGTCTTGGATTCCAATGTTTTCTGTTCTTCCTTAGGAATTAGTCATAACTTCTGAACCAAAAATTTGCATATGTGATACATCAGGTTTCCTGCCTGACCATATCTCCAAAGGTGTTTTTACCCCCATCACTTTGGCAGGTGATCTATTAATAATACAAGCAGCTGTCACTGTTGTCTTGGTCCAGTATTTAATAAGTGAATCAACATCAAATAACATTCATTTAGCTCTTGCTGGCAGTGTTTTGTTTGTACACTCTTCAAGCCCATTCTGCTGAGGACAATAAGGAGTAGTCTGTTGCTTGATACCATATTTGTTCAAGAAGTTTTCAAAATATTTTTTGTGGTACTTTTCACCAGTGACTAAGCAAATGATTTTCATTTCCTTCTTCAGTTCTTTTTCCATTAGGTTACATTACATTGTATCGTCGAAAGCTCCGAATACACTGAGTTTGTCCTTTACAAAATACACATTCATAAATATTGCATGCTTTGTAGTGATGCAGTTTCCATGGGACCCAGTACATCAATGTGAATCAACTGTAGTGGTTGTGAAGCTCATGAACTAATATTATTGAATGGTGGTCTGGTTTACTTCACTTAAAGACATACCATGCATGTGGCAGGCTCTTAACTACCAGCAGAAGGCAAACTTATGCCCTTGGTACCATCTAATATTTATTTACATCCATAAAATACAAATATGCCAGTGGCACAGGATAATAGAATTTAAATCATGAGAACATATTAGATTTGCAATCACTTCTCTGTTTGTGTTTAGCAAATACAAAATATTTATCAGTGTCGCTCAACCTGCTAATGCTCCCTCTCTTTTGTGTACTTCGCAGCCAGTATGTCTAAAATTTATGTGGCATTCGTTTTTTACTATTACATTAATTGAAAAAGATTAGCAGCAAGTTTTGGTACATGTAATACATCTCTACATGTAACACATCTCTTCCCTGAATTCTTCTGTTTTTGTCATTATTCAGTCTCAATTGGGCATTTTGCAGACTTTTTACAGGAAGTGATGTCTTATTGCCAACAGTTATGGTAGGTATTGATTGGCTTCATACATCATACATCTGGTCACAATTGTGAGAATATGCATTGCAGTGCATGAGTACATGTACCATACGTCCGAATTAATTGAATGTGAAGAAGCTGTAAAACCAGCGATAAAAGTTTTATGTTTAAATATGCGGCACTGTCTGGCAGTGTGCCCGTATTGGTTGCAATTGAAGCACTGTGACTGTTTATTGCCTTTCCTTTGCTTTTGACCTGTTTCCCTTTAACATGCCATTTTCCTCTGAAGAATGCCGAAATCTGCACATCTGTTACTTCTCATAAAAGCTTTGTTTTTATAAGCTCCGCACTGATTTTGATTCCTGAGCTTTCAGTTCCCATTACCATAGGTTTGTGTGTTTCAGGCAACCCATCCAACATTAATGTTCCAAGTCACTCATCAGTGACATGAAATTTAATATGTCTTAAAAAGTGGTTGACATGATTTTGTTCACATATATTAAACATTTTTAGATGATACCCCAAGAACCATGGACCTTGCCGTTGGTGGGGAGGCTTGCGTGCCTCAGCGATACAGATAGCCGTACCGTAGGTGCAACCACAATGGAGGGGTATCTGTGGAGAGGCCAGACAAATGTGTGGTTCCTGAAGAGGGGCAGCAGGCTTTTCAGTAGTTGCTGGGGCAACAGTCTGGATAATTGACTGATCTGGCCTTGTAACACTAACCAAAACGGCCTTGCTGTGCTGGTACTGCGGACCAGGTCTGAAAGCAAGGGGAAACTACAGCCGTATTTTTTCCCGAGGGCATGCAGCTTTACTGTATGATTAAATGATGATGGCGTCCTCTTGGGTAAAATATTCCGGAGGTAAAGTAGCCCCCATTCGGATCTCCGGGCGGGGACTACTCAAGAGGATGTCGTTATCAGGAGAAAGAAAACTGGCGTTCTGCGGATCGGATCGTGGAATGTCTGATCCCTTAATCGGGCAGGTAGGTTAGAAAATTTAAAAAGCTAAATGGATATGTTAAAGTTAGATATAGTGGGAATTAGTGAAGTTTTAGGGGGAGCATAAGGGAACAATTGACAGAAATGGGGGAAAGAAATACAGTAGAAGAAGAATGGGTAGCTTTGAGAGATGTAGTAGTGCAGGCAACACAGGACCTAGTAGGTAAAAAGATGAGGGCTAGTAGAAATCCTTCGGTAACAGAAGAAATACTGAATTTAGTTGATGAAAGGAGAAAATATAAAAATGCAGTAAATGAAGCAGGCAAAAAGGAGTACAAACGTCTCAAAAACTTGGTCAACACGAAGTGCAAAATGGCTAAGCAGGGATGACTAGAGGACAAATGTAAGGATGTAGAGGCTTATCTCACTAAGGGTAAGATAGATACTGCCTACAGGAAAATTAAAGAGATGTTTGGAAAAAAGAGAACCACTTGTATGAATATCAAGAGCTCAGATGGAAACCCAGTTCTAAGCAAAGAAGGGAAAGCAGAAAGGTGGAGGGAGTATATAGAGGGTCTATACAACGGCAATGTACTTGAGGGCAATATTATGGAAATGGAAGAGGATGTAGATGAAGATGAAATGGGAGATACGATACTTCGTGAAGAGTTTGACAGAGCACTGAAAGACCTATGTCGAAACAAGGCCCCGGGAGTAGACAACATTTCATTAGAACTATTGACGGCCTTGGGAGAGCCAGTCCTGACAAAACTCTACCATCTGGTGAGCAAGATGTATGAGACAGGCAAAATACCCTCAGACTTCAAAAAGAATATAATAATTCCGATCCCAAAGAAAGCAGGTGCTGACAGATGTGAAAATTACCGAACAATCAGTTTAATAAGTCACGGATGCAAAATACTAACGCATATTGTCTACAGACGAATGGAAAAACTGGTAGAAGCTGAACTCGGGGAAGATCAGTTTGGATTCCGTAGAAATATTGGTACACGTGAGGCAGTACTGACCCTATGACTTATCTTAGAAGCTAGATTAAGGAAAGGCAAACCTACGTTTCTGTCATTTGTAGACTTAGAGAAAGCTTTTGACAATGTTGACTGGAATCCTCTGTTTCAAATTCTGAAGGTGGCAGGGGTAAAATACAGGGAGCGAAAGGCTATTTACAATTTGTACAGAAACCAGATGGCAGTTATAAGAGTCGAGGGACATGAAAGGGAAGCAGTGGTTGGGAAGGGAGGAAGACAGGGTTGTAGCCTCTCCCCGATGTTATTCAATCTGTATATTGAGCAAGCAGTGAAGGAAACAAAAGAAAAATTCGGAGTAGGTATTAAAATCCATGGAGAAGAAATAAAAACTTTGAGGTTCGCCGATGCCATCGTAATTCTGTCAGAGACAGCAAAGTACTTGGAAGAGCAGTTGAACGGAACGGACAGTGTCATGAAAGGACGGTTTAAGATGAACATCAACAACAGCAAAACGAGGATAATGGAATGTAGTCGAATTAAGTCGGGTGATGCTGAGGGAGTTAGATTAGGAAATGTGACACATAAAGCAGTAAAGGAGTTTTGCTGTTTGGCGAGCAAAATAACTGATGATGGTCGAAGTAGAGAGGATATAAAATGTAGACCTGCAATGGCAAGGAAAGTATTTCTGAAGAAGAGAAATTTGTTAACATCGAGTATAGATTTAAGCGTCAGGAAGTCGTTTCTGAAAGTATTTGTATGGAGTGTAGCCATGTATGGAAGTGAAACTTGGACGATAAATAGCTTAGACAAGAAGAGAATAGAAGCTTTCGAAATGTGGTGCTACAGAAGAATGCTGAAGATTAGATGGGTAGATCATATAACTAATGAGGAGGTATTGAATAGGATTGGGTAGAAGAGAAGTTTGTGGCACAACTTGACTAGGAGAACGGATCGGTTGGTAGGACATGTTCTGAGGCATCAAGGGATCACACCAATTTAGCATTGGAGGGCAGCGTGCAGGGTAAAAATCGTAGAGGGAGACCAAGAGATGAATACACTAAACAGATTCAGAAGGATGTAGGTTGCCATAGGTAATGGGAGATGAAGAAGCTTGCACAAGATAGAGTAGCATGGAGAGCTGCATCAAACCAGTCTCAGGACTGAAGACCACAACAACAACAACAACCAAAATAGTGGTAATAAGGTCTCTCAATAATACCACTTGCTTGCTTAAACCACTGTCATCAAAAGCTTGTTCCAGTTTTTCCAGACCTGCTTAGCTCTAGATGCATCTTACATATTCATGTAATTGATTGGATGTAATAATAAAATGAGCTTTAATCTTGTCTTGACTTCTTTTTTTTTTTAATTTGTATTGGTAAAACACACGTGCACACACACACACACACACACACACACACACACACACACACCATTATATTGTCTCGCGGTCTCATGAAGTTACTAAAATCTGACACATCTACACTTATATTTGACAAGCCTTCCTATGGTATGTGGTGGAGAAAAAAGTGTGTACAGTTGTCATTTACCCCATTGTGTGTTCCAGTTGTGTATGGTGCACTAGAAGAGCAATTGTAGGTAAGCCTTGATGCAAACTCAGATCATTTTCCCTTAATGGTCTTTCTGTGAGATATAAATATGAGCAAGCAATATTTTGGTTGATTCTTCTGGGAACGTGTTTTCTCCGAATTTTAATAGTGACACTATAATGCACACTGCAACTCTTGAGCTTCTGCCACTGGAGTTATGCCATCTGAGGGAGGCATTCACACGTGCAAAACAAATCTGTAACAGAGCATGCCACCCTTCCATGGATCTTCTCTGTTTCCTTTGCCAGTCACATATGGTGCAGTTTGTTGATGACTAATTAGAACTTTCAAAGAATCAATCAAAAAAAGGTTTTTGTAAGCCACCTCCTCTGTGGGTTTACTGAACGTCCTGAGGTTTCTTTCAATGAATCTGGTTGGCGTCTACCTGACCTGCAATTAGTTTTAGGAGGTCATTCCACTTTCAATTGCTTTGTACACACACACCCTGATATTTAATAGAAGTGATTGATTCCAGTGATTGGTTAGACTAGATGATTCAGATCTTCCATGAAACCTTACAGCAGATCCAACATCAAGGCACGGAAGTGGTCTTTTTGTGGGTACTTGAGCAGCTCACGATACAGGGAAATGATGCAACAAACACAGAAGCCAAAGAAGCATATAGGGATGGTGTTCTACTTTGATGTTCTGTTCACTTGCTTGCCATCATCCCACCTGACACAGTCCCCTGTTGGTCCGAGGGTTAGAATAGGCCCGAGGTATTCCTGCCTGTCGTAAGAGGTGACTACAAGGAGTCCTTATGTGATGGTCCCCTGTAAAGTATGACCTCCATTTTTCAAAATTTTCCTAAAGAGCGAGCCAATTGGGCAAGGGCGCCTTTCATGGTGCATAATGTCCATCGTGCACTGAGACCTCTCGCATCCTTTGTTGATGTGGACCTGCATTTCCACTTGTTCTGCAGCTGTTGGGCAAGGTCACCCTCCTGGGTGCATATTCCTCCATCCTCTGTGCAGTATCGCTTTCTGCGCTGTCAATGATGATGGACTTCTTAGCTCATTTGCGCCTGATGTCCGGCATGGTAGCCAGTCTGTTGTGATGGGGCCACCATGTGCCCTATTGGTTGTAGGGATGACTCTGCTGATGCCTGCACTGTTAACTCCCCATGTATGCCAAGGAGTAGATACTCGTCACCCTGGGGCATCCGGACTCCCAGCGATGGCCATCCTGCCTTTGCTGCGGCTGGGTGGCGCCCATGGGGAGGCCCCCTGGTCAGAGTGGGTGGCATCAGGGCAGATGACATGCCATGAAGCGTAGTGCGTCATCTCTTGCTGGTGGTCAAACACCAGCAGTCTGTAAGCAGTCAAGGTCTAACTTCAATGCTAAGAAATATGACTCCAAGTTGTCCCCCCTTCTCCCTGGCCTCATCATGGGAGGAACACCAGGCTAAGAATGGCTATGGATGGTAATGAAGCTTTATTCATCCGGGTACCTCGTATGTGTGAGAGTTGATGGGGCATCTTTCTTGTCAATGAAATCTCAGTTTTTTGTGGAACATTTAGAGAACAATTTTGGAGAAGTGGATGGCTGTCAAAAATGTGGTCAGGGTCAGTATTCATCAAAACAGCATCCTCTGCCCAGTCATGGGCACTACTCCCCTGTGACAAGTTGGGGGATGTTTCTGTTTCTATCACACCCCATAAGAGCTTAATATGGTCCAGGGTATCATATTACACAGGGACCTTCTTTTGCAGTCTGACAATGAGCTGCACGCCAATTTAGAACAGCGAGGTGTCCATTTCATCTGGCGTGTCCACCAGACTCCGAGAGATAATCAGGTTGCCAACAGTGCCTTCATCTTGGCCTTCGAGGGTGACACATTACCCGAGAAGGTCAAGGTGATGGTCTACCGCTGTGTCGTAAAGCCACATATCCCTCCCCCGATGCGGTGCTGGAAGTTCCGCCATATGTCGTCTCGCTGTACTTCCAGTGTCACCTGTCGGGATTGTGGACGCCCTTCACATCCCAATACTCCCGGTACTCCGCCTCCCATCTGTGTCAACTGTGGAGAGCACCATTTGCCTTGCTTGCCAGATAGCAGGATTCTCCAGAAAGGAAGGAAAATAATGGAATAAAAGACCCTGGACTGACCGACCTACAGTGAGGCTAAGAGAAAATATGAGCGGCTACATTCTGCGAATTTGACATCAACCTAGGTCACCACTACGATAACGGTACTACCATCTTCTGTTCTGCTGCATACAGTTGGCTCTCAGATCCGTCAGACTCCACCTGCCCCATTGATTGGGGGGGGGGGGGGGGCACTTTCCTCCCTGTTGCTCCTGCACAACCCACTTCAGGAGCAACACCCTCCCAACCATCGGGCATATCAGTCCCCACTTCTCAGCCGGAAAAGCGTAAGTCTTCTTCAGCTCCTCTTATGGAGATCGGCTTTCCAATAACTGACCTGTGTATGTTTTTATGTCACCAGGTTTTTCGGCTTTGGTAGATGGCATAGTCCCAGTATGCACAACAAACTGCGTGTCATTAAGGAGACTACGAATGTGTGGAAGTCTTCCATGCAGTCTTCCCCCTGCGGGCCAGGGGGGTAGAATAGGCCTGAGGTATTCCTGCCTGTTGTAAGCGGTGACTAAAAGGAGTATTTCACTTTTCGGCCATATGAGTTCATGTCCCATTCTATGGTTTGACCTGCCACTTTCAAAATTATACAGAAGTTCAGGCCATATGGGGTGGTACGCCATATGTGGTGTGTGAGTGCCCTTAAATTCGATTTCCTGACTCTCTTGTCATGGCTCTGCATCTCCACCTGTGATTAAACTGTTTGGGCGAGGACACTTTCCAGGGTATGTCATCTGCTTCTGTTGTCTCCTGTCCTCTTTCACCCCCATGACAATATTGGATTTCTCTGCACGCAGTATCCAGCACGGTAGCCAGTCCGTTATGGTGGGCCGTCATGTTCCCATTTGGTGGTAGCCCCCTGACACCACAGGGATCCCACTGCTGATGCCTGAGTTGTAAACTCCTCATTTATGCCAAGGAGTAGATGCCTGTCTCCCTGGGGCACCAGCACTCCCGGCCACAGCTATCTTGCCAGTTGGCCTTTGTTGTGGCTGGATTAGCGCCCGTGGGGAGAACCTCTGATCGTTGTGTGTGGCATCAGAGCAGATGACCCGCAATGAAGCAGGCTAAGCCATCTCTTGCTGGTGACCGTATGTACCAGCAGTCTCTAAGAAGGGCAAGATAGAATACAATGCTGATAGGTATGACCCTAAATTGTTTCCCTCCCTCGCTACACCATGGGAGGAACGTAGAGCTACAGAACCGAGAGAGCCATATTCGCTTCGGTTTTTAGTCTGTAGCAGAACCGATGGTGACTCTTTTCTACCTACAGAGCCTCAATTTTTTGTTGAACACCTTGAGGATAAGTTTAGAGAAGTGACAGCGTTGTCTGAGATGCGAAACGGCGCAGTCTTGATTCAGACAGCATCCCCAGGCTAAGCGTTACTCACCTGTGACAAACTGGGTGATATTCCTGTTTCTGTCACTCCCCATAAAAGCCTCAACATGGTCCAGGGGATTATTTTCCATCGTGACCGCCTCTTGCAGTCTGACGATGAGCTCCTCGCCAATTTAGAATGGCGGGGTGTTCATTTCATGCGGTGCGTTTACAGGGGACCCAAAGACAACAGGTTTGCTACCGGTGCCTTCATCTTTGCCTTTAAGGGTGATTCATTGCCTGAAAAGGTCAAGATGATGTTCTACCGCTGTGACTCTAAACCATACGTCCCTCCCCCTATGTGGTGCTTTAAGTGCTGGAAGTTGGGGCACATGTCTTCCTGTGGCACTTCCAGTGCCACATGTCGAGACTGTGGATGTCCACTGCAGACAGATACTCCATGTGCGCCACCTCCCACTTGCATCAAGTGTGGAGAGCACCACCTCCCCTGCTCACCAGAGTGCCCAGTACTCCAAAAGGAGCGGAAAATCGTGGAGTACAAGACCCTGGACCAGTTGACTTACACAGAGGCTAAACGTAAATTCGAAAGATTACACCCCATTCAGTTGACGTCGACATATGCTGCAGCTACATCACCATTGCCCTCCCAAGTGCCAGTGGTTCCCCACTCTGTGCCATGAGCAATGGGCCATCCGGGCCACCAGAATACATCTTCCTCCATTACTCCCAAAGTACCTACTTCGGGAGCAAGGCCCCCCCCCCCCCCCCCCAAACGCAGTGGACATTGGTCCCCTCCCCCCATCCGGAGAAGCAACAGCCTCCTCTGACTTGTCTCGTGGGCAAAGGGTCTCTTGGGGCCCTCTCTCCCAAGGTCTCCACTAATGGCACAGCAGACACTTGCCAATGGGTTAAGGAGCCAAAAGCTGCTGGACAAAGAGCCTCAAGCTCTGACAGAAGCTGCTTCACAGAAATCTTCCCAGCAAGCCCCTAAGGAGAAGCGAGAGATCTAGCAAACTAAGAAGAACTCTGCTAAGAAACAGAACCCTCTGGTGGCCCCAACACCACCACTCCCTATCACTTCTGCATCTGCGGATGCAGTGGAGATCTTCAAGTCTCTTGCGGACCTGGATCTCACTGACGCCTCATGCACCATACAAATGCCTACAAATACTCAGTCGAAGGCAGCAGGTGACCCTAAGGCATAACCTGCCTCCTTGCACGCTTCATGCCTTCCTAGTCTCATGTCATCCTCCAGTGGAATTGTGGTGGTTTTTTCCATCATCTGGCTGAGCTACGGCAACTGTTAAGTTTTACAAATGCTTTCTGCATTGCCCTCCAGGAAACCTGGTTCCCGGAAATGCGGGCTCCTACCCTCTATGGCTATAAGGAACCATAGCAACTATAATAGAGTGTCAGGTGGAGTTTGTGTCTGTCCTGAACTCAGTATGCAGTGAACCTGTGACCATTCAAATCCCTCTTAACCGAGCGAGGTGGCACAGTGGTTAGCACACTGGACTCGCATTTGGGAGGACGATGGTTCAATCCCGTCTCCAGCCATCCTGATTTAAGTTTTCCGTGATTTCCCTAAATCGTTTCAGGCAAATGCCGGGATGGTTCCTTTGAAAGTGCACGGCCGATTTCCTTCCCAATCCTTCCCTAACCCGAGCTTGCGCTCCGTCTCTAATGACCTCATTGTCGACGGGACGTTAAACACTAACCACCACCAATCCCTCTTAAAGCTGTGGCTGTCATTATAAGGACGACACAGGAAATTACTGTCTGCAACGTATATCTTACCCCAGATGGTGCAGCACCCCTGAACACATTGGCTGTACTGATTGATCAACTCCCTAAACCTTTCCTACTTTTCGGAGATTTTAACACTCATAACCCCTTGTGGGGTGGTAAAGTTCTTACTGGCCGAGGCAGAGATGTTGAAAATTTGCTGTCACAACTCAACCTCTGCTGCCTCTTAAATACTGGGGCCGCCACACATTTCAGTGTGGCACATGACACATATTCACCCATTGATCTCTTGGTTTGTAGTCCTGACCTTCTCCCATCTATCCACTGGAGAGCACATGACAACTGGTGTTGTAGTGACCACTTCCCCATCTTCTTGTCACTGCCCCGGTATCAGGCCTGCGGACGCCTGCCCAGATGGGCTTTAAACAAAGCAGACTGGGAAACCTTCACCTCTGCTGTCACCATTGAGTCTCCCCCTCATGGTAACATTGACGTGGTGGTTGAGAAGGTAACTACAATGATCGTTTCTGCGGCGGAAAACGCGATGCCTTGTTATTTAGAGTGCCCCTGGCGAAAGACAGTCCCTTGGTGATCTCCGGAAGTAGCTGAGGCAACTAAGGAGCATCGGCATAAGCGGCACCCTTCCCTGGAGCACCTCATAGCCTTTAAACTACTCTTTGCTCACGTTCGCCAGATTAGCAAAAGGCGGAAGCAGGAGTGTTTGGAGAGGTACATCTCAACCATTGGGTGCCATACGTCACTTTCCCAAGTCTGGGCAAAGGTCAAACGAGTTTTTGGGCAGCACACTGCAACTGGTGTCCACAGTGTTAACATAAATGGCATGTTATCTACCAACGCAAATGTGATTGCCTAGTAATTTGCTGAGCACTACACTTGTGTCTCTGCATTGGAGAATTACCCTCCAGCCTTTTGTCCTCTCAGATGGCGGATGGAAGGGAAAGTTCTCTCGTTCACTACACACCACAGTTAACCCTGTAATGACCCATTACAGAGTGGGAGCTCCTCAGTGGCCTTGCACATTGCTCCTACACAGCTCCTGGGCCCAATTGGATCCACAGTCAAATGAGTACACACCTCTTGTCTGATTACGAGCGACATCTCCTCGAGATCTTCAACCGGATCTGGTGCAATGGCGTCTTTCCATCGCACTGTCAGGAGAGCACTATGATACCAGTGCTCAAACCTGGCAAAAACCCACTTGATGTGGATAGCTATCGACCCATCAGCCTCACCAATGTTCTGTGTAAGCTGCTGGAACATATGGTGTTTCGGCGGTTGGGTTGAGTCCTGGAGACACGTGGCCTACTGGCTCCGTGCCAGGGCTTCTTCCGCCTGGTAGCTCTACCACTGATAATCTTGTGTCCCTTGAGTCTGCCATCCGAACAGCCTTTTCCAGATGCCAACACCTTGTTGCCATCTTTTTTTGATTTATGAAACACGTATGACACCACCTTGCAATATAATATTCTTGGTACATTATACGAGTGGGGTATTTGAGGCTCGCTCCCAATTTTTATCCAGAATTTCCTTTCGCTCTGTACTTTCCATGTCCAAGGTAGTGCCTCCCATAGTCCCCCCCCCCCCCCCCCCCCTCCCTCCACATCCAGGAGAATTGGGTCGCGCAGGGCTCCATATTGAGTGGATCTCTATTTTTAGTAGCCATTAACGGTCTAGCAGCAGCTGTAGGGCCATCCGTCTTACCCTCTCTGTATGCAGACGACTTCCACATTTCATACTGTTCCACCAGTACTGGTGCTGCTGAGCGGTGCCTACAGGGAGCCATCCACAATGCACAGTCATGGGCTCTGGCCCACGAATTTCAGTTTTCGGCCGCAAAGTCCAGCACTTCTGTTGGCATCGTGCCATTCATCCAGAACCAGAACTTTATGTCAGTGACGATCCACAAACTGTAGTGGAGACATGTCGACTTTTAGGACTGGTTTTCGATACCCGATTGACTTGGCTTCCTCACGTTTGTCAGCTTAAGCAGAAGTGCTGGCAGCACCTCATTGCCCTCCACTGCTTGAGCAACACCAACTGGGGTGCAGATCGCTCTATGCTGCTGCAGCTATACAGAGCCCTTGTTCAATCCTGCCTTGGCTGTGGGAGTCTGGTTTATGGTTCGGCAGCACCCTGAGCATTGCATTTACTCGACCCAGTGCACCACTGTGGTGTTCGACTAGTGACGGGAGCTTTTAGGACGAGTCTGGTGACCAGCCTCCTTCTGGAGGCTGGAGTCCCTCCATTGCAGGTCAGGTGTGCACAACTGCTCACCAGTTGCATTTCATACATTCGTAGTTCTCCTGCACATCTGAATTACTGTCTCTATTTCCCACACACAGTTCATCTCCCGCATCGGTGGCCCAGGTAAGGGCTTACAATTGCAGTTCACGTCCGATCCCTTTTATCTGAATTGGAGTCCTTGCCTTTACCACCTATACTCGAGGTCCAATCGCATACACCTCCATGATGTACACCTAAGCCACGGCTTTGCCTGGACCTTTCACATGGCCCAAAGGACTCAGTTCATCCTATGGCTCTCCGCTGTCACTTCATCTCGATTCTTGACATGTGTCGAGGCCACGAAGTGATTTACACTGATGGGTCAAGGGCTGATGATCACATTGGCTTCGTGTATCTCCATGGAAATTGAACAGCATTCCTTGCCTTATGGCTGCAGTGTTTTCACTGCAGAGCTGGTGGCCATATCTCGTGCTCTTGAACACATCCGTTCATGCCCTGGGAGTCGTTTCTTCTGTGTACTGGCTCCTTGAGTAGCCTACAAGCTATCGACCAGTGCTACCCTCGTCATCCTTTGATAGTGACCATCCCTGAGTCCATCTGTGCCCTGGAACGGTCCGGTCATTCAGTGGTGTTTGTGTGGATCCCAGGACACGTCAGAATCCCAGGGAACGAACTTTCTGACAGGCTGGCCGAACAGACTACATGGGAACCGCTTATGGAGATGGGCATTGCAATAACTGACATGCGTTCATTTTTATGTCACCAGGTTTTGGGAGACGGAATGGCTCAATCTCAGCACACACAACAAACTGCGTGCCATTATGGACATTATGAATGTGTGGCATTCCTCCATGCGGGCCTCTCACGAAGACTCTATGATTCTCTGCTGGCTCCGCATTGGCCACACTTGGGCGACCCACTGCAACCTTCTGCGCCGTGAAGACTTGCCTCGGTGTCGATGCGGCACCCAGTTGACAGTGGCCTATATTCTGGTGCACTGTCCCAATTTGACAGCCCAGCGATGAAATCTTTGGTTACTGGACTCATTGCCACTAATTTTATCTGAGAATGCCTCATCGGCTGAGTTAGTTTTACGTTTTATTCGTGAGGGTGTGATGTATCGTTTGATCTAAATTTTAGCGCATGTCCTTTGTCCCTCTGTGTCCTCCACCCTGGAGGTTTTAATGCGTTGTAGAGTGGCTGGCTTCTCCTTTTTATTCTCATGGTCAGCCAGTCATGGTAAACTGCTCTCTTGTTTTGACCTCTTCTGCAAGTTTCTTGTCTCTCTCTGGTTTTCTTGCCGGATTTTGTCCATTTTAGTGTTTTTATTGCCATTCTGCCATTCTTGTGGTTTTCTCCTTTCTCCCAGCTGTATTTCGTATGTCTCGATTATTTTACTCCCATCCTTGTGGAGTTATTTTAATCGGAATGGGGGACCAATGACCTACCAGTTTGGTCCCTCCCCACCCCCCCACCCCCTCTTTCAAACAACCAATCAATCAGTCATCTGACACAGCAACATGCATCAATTGGAAACCGAGTGGTTGGAAGTGGTAAACACCAAACTGTGAGCAATTAAACCAACTACACAGGTATGGCGGACTTTGTGCCAACCACTCAAATGGAAGGATATGCTGCTCACCAAACTGTGAATAGGACACAGCCCATTAAGAAATAGTTTCACCCTCCAGCGGGAATATCCACCACACCGTGAAGTTTGTAGTTTAACACTTTTGATCCAGTATGTTTTAACTACTACGTTATTTATACTGACATAGGGGCAACCCTTAGTTTGATGTGAGATCTGCCCACCCTCCTTGCCAAAGCCAACACCAGTGTAGCATGGGTTTTCAAATTCTGTTAAATTTTGGGTCTCATACGTAAATTCCAGGGAAGGGGAGTTTAGTATGGTTTGAGTGGGTAGCTCTTCCAGGCAGTTTAGCATTTTTGTTAATGGAGTTTCTGTGTCATAGTTCAGTGCATCACGACAGCGGCTTTTACAATTGATAAGTCAATTTTAATGCATTATAAGCAACTTTGCCAGCCATCGACCACTCAGTCCTCACCCCAACCTCCCCGATGAGACTGGCATGCTGACGTCTTATAAGGGTGTTGATGACCATGCTGTTGAGTATCCCATATACAGTGCTGGGTTGTTCCACCTGTTTATGTGGAGTACCTTATATTCGTTTATGTTTAGATCAACTGCCAATCCCTGTGCCAAACTTCAATCCCATGCCAATCTTCTTGCATTTTTCTACAATTGTCTAATTTTATGACTTCTCTAAGTACAATAGCATCATATGCATACAGCCTCATTAAGTCTCTGATGTTATCCACTGGGTCATTCATGTATATTGTGAAAATTAATAGTCCTATAACACTCCATTTGGATACACTAAATTACCGTCTGAAGATTTTTCTGCATTGAGGATAGCTTACTGTGTTCTGTCTGGTAGGACCTTTTCAGTCCCATCACAAAGCTGGAATGATGTTCTGTATGCTTGTAAACTGTATTGGACAGCTTCTGGAAGTCAAGGAACACAATATCAACCCCTGTGCACTCCCTTTTGGGTCTCATTGACAAACAGAGTGAGCTGGGTTTTACATGACATTTGTTTGCAGAATCTATGTTTGTTCCTAAGCTGCTTCATTTGGCTTGCTGTGGCCCAGCCTGTCTACATGCACCGTATGAATGGAACCTTAGAGTTAATTTAATAAATAAGTCTCCCTTCTTCGTGTAACTTTTTATTATGATAATAAGAACTGCTGTGGTATGTCATCAACTGTGTCAGATTGGTTAAGCAAGTGGTTGCCTTCTTCCCTCTAATTTAATATGCAGATTTTGCAATTCATGTGTTAGTAAATGTCTGTATTGTTTGTAATTTGTTTCAGGGTACTATTTGACTGGAACAGAAACATATGATATTAAATGGACAATGGCTCAGTGTGTCCTAACATTAAGATTGATTGGCTTGGTCTTCGATATTTATGATGGGGCCAAGCCTGATGTAAGTAATGCTTAAATTATAATTATCTTTCTATTATGGAATGTGTTATATTGTAGTAGGGCTATGGATGTCACAACGGAGAAAAATTTTCTTAAAAAATTAATAATCAGCCATATTGACTGTGTTTAGAAATTTTAACTTTGTCTACCTTATTACAGTTCTTGAAGTGAAAGGTAGAAATACTCCTATATATGAGCGTGAAATGATACCTTATACAGATAAGAATGTGCTTTAAGTGTCATCTTTTAGGATAAGGCTAGATTCTTTATTATTTTTCCAGGTGCAAATCAGTATTCCACTCCAAATACATTAAAAAATAGAATTGGGAAAACTGACTGTCCGATTGAGACCAGTGTTCTTTTACTGTGAGAGACTTACATGTGTCTTAAGAAGATATAACTTACAAACAGATCATAGAAAACATAGTGTCATTTGCCAATAAATTTGTGTGTTAAAAACTAATATCAAGGAAGTCCATATTAGTGTTTCAACCAGGAACAACAATAGTTGAAAATCTTTCCAGAAATAACAAGAATTGATAATGCACCAGCGTATAAATTTTTGAATCGCATGTCTCGTGAAGGTAAAAGTAAAATAATGATTGATGGATAAACTGATAAATCACTTGGAAGGTGTAATGAAAAAAGATCAACAAATATCCTCTGAAAGATATCGTATTAAAATAAGATGTTGATGAGTCATCATACTTCAGGATGCACTATTTTCGTCCTTACTGTGTCCATGGTTATGATCACATGATCATGTCCATAGTGTCCCATGAGCCACTTGTCACTTTGTCTCCATGGGTAATATGGTGAGCACCATAGGGAGCTTCACCAGAAATCTCCAGATTCAGGTTTGACAAATCCAGTCATTCCTGAGTTGCTGGCTGGTCACTGTTACAAATTTTCTGTCAACCATTTAAGCACAAGCCATTGTATAATGGACCTATGAGAGCATACAATAACGAAAAGGCCCATCATATGACAGACCAGTGAAAGTATGTTTCACTACAATACAAAACAAAATTTTTAAGCAGTTCAATATTATATTTGATACAGTTCCCCACAGTCGTTTAATTAACAAAGTAAGAGTATATGAACTATCAGACCAATTGTGTTATTGGATTGAAGAGTTCCTAGATAACAGAACGCAGCATGTCATTCTCAATGGAGAGAAGTCTTCTGCAGTAAGAGTGATTTCAGGTGTGCCACAGGGGAGTGTTGGAGGACCTCTGCTATCGAGTGGAGAAATGTAGGGTCCCCCTGAATAGGTCAGATGTGCACTACACACCAGAAGTGGCTACAAGGGTATCAGAGTACGTGTGGAGTGCACATGGGGGTTTTTTAGGTTAGAGAATTCCCTCCCTAGGCCCGACAAGGGGCCTCCTGAGACGCGGCAATGTAGGAGTAGGCAAAATGCAACAGGGAATAACAATATTAATGTGCTAATAGTAAACTGCAGGAGCGTCTATAGAAAGGTCCCAGAACTGCTCTCATTAATAAACGGCCACAACGCCCATATAGTACTAGGGACAGAAAGTTGGCTGAAACCAGACGTAAACAGTAATGAAATCCTAAACTCAGATTGGAATGTATACCGCAGAGACAGGCTGGGCAGTGAAGGGGGAGGCGTGTTTATAGCGATAAGAAGTGCAATAGTATCGAAGGAAATTGACGGAGATCTGAAATGTGAAATAATTTGGGTGAAGGTCACGGTTAAAGCAGGCTCAGACATGGTAATTGGATGTATCTATAGGCCCCCTGGCTCAGCAGCTGTTGTGGCTGAGCACCTGAAGGATAATTTGGAAAATATTTCGAGTAGATTTCCCCACCATGTTATAGTTCTGGGTGGAGATTTTAATTTGCCGGATATAGGCTGGGAGACTCAAACGTTCATAACGGGTGGCAGGGACAAAGAATCCAGTGAAATTTTTTTAAGTGCATTATCTGAAAACTACCTTGAGCAGTTAAACAGAGAACCGACTCATGGCTATAACATATTAGACCTTCTGCTGACAAACAGGCCCGAACTATTTGAAACAGTTATCGCAGAACAGGGAATCAGCGATCATAAAGCGATTACTGCATCGATGATTTCAGCCGTAAATAGAAATATTAAAAAAGGTAAGAAGATTCTTCTGTTTAGCAAAAGTGACAAAAAGCAGATTACAGAGTACCTGATGGCTCAACACAAAAGTTTTGTCTCAAGTACAGATAGTGTTAAGGACCAGTGGACAAATTTCAAAACCATCATACAATATGCGTTAGATGAGTATGTGCCAAGCAAGATCGTAAGAGATGGAAAAGAGCCACCGTGGTACAACAACCGAGTTAGAAAACTGCTGCGGAAGCAAAGGGAACTTCACAGCAAACATAAACATAGCCAAAGCCTTGCAGACAAACAAAAATTACGTGAAGCGAAATGTAGTGTGAGGAAGGCTATGCAAAGAGGCGTTCAATGAATTCGAAAGTAAAGTTCTATGTACTGACTTGGCAGAAAATCCTAAGAAATTTTGGTCTTATGTCAAAGTGGTAGGTGGATCAAAACAAAATGCCCAGACACTCTGTGACCAAAATGGTACTGAAACAGAGGATGACAGACTAAAGGCCGAAATACTAAATGTCTTCTTCCAAAGCTGTTTCACAGAGGAAGACTGCACTGTGCTTCCTTCTCTAGATTGTTGCACAGTTGACAAAATGGTAGATATCGAAATAGACGACAGAGGGATAGAGAAACAGTTAAAATCGCTCAAAAGAGGAAAGGCCGCTGGTCCTGATGGGATACCAGTTCGATTTTACACAGAGTACGCGAAGGAACTTGGCCCCCATTCTTGCAGCGGTGTACCATAGGTCTCTCGAAGAGCAAAGCGTTCCAAAGGATTGGAAAAGGGCACAGGTCATCCCCGTTTTCAAGAAGGGACGTCGAAGAGATGTGCAGAACTATAGACCTATATCTCTAACGTCGATCAGTTGTAGAATTTTGGAACACATATTATGTTCGAGTATAATGTCTTTTCTGGAGACTAGAAATCTACTCTGTAGGAATCAGCATGGGTTTCGAAAAAGACGGTCGTGTGAAACCCAGCTCGCGCTATTCGTCCACGAGACTCAGAGGGCCTTAGACACGGGTTCACAGGTAGATGCCGTGTTTCTTGACTTCCGCAAGGCGTTCGATACAGTTCCCCACAGTCGTTTAATGAACAAAGTAAGAGAATATGGACTATCAGACCAATTGTGCAATTGGATTGAAGAGTTCCCAGATAACAGAAAGTAGTATGTCATTCTCAATGGAGAGAAGTCTTCCGAAGTAAGAGTGATTTCAGGTGTGCCACAGGGGAGTGTCATAGGACCGTTGCTGTTCACAATATACATAAATGACCTAGTGGATGTCATCGGAAGTTCACTGAGGCTTTTTGCAGATGATGCTGTGGTGTATCTAGAGGTTGTAACAACGGAAAATTGTACTGAAATGCAGGAGGATCTGCAGCGAATTGACGCATGGTGCAGGGAGTGGCAATTGAATCTCAGTGTAGACAAGTGTAATGTGCTGCGAATACATAGAAAGAAAGATCCTTTATCATGTAGGTGCAATATAGCAGATCAGCAACTGGAAGCAGTTAATTCCATAAATGATCTGGGAGTAGGCATTAGGAGTGATTTAAAATGGAATGACCATATAAAATTAATTGTTAGCAAAGCAGATGCCAGACTGAGATTCATTGGAAGAATCCTTAAGAAATGCAGTCCTAAAACAAAGGAAGTAGGTTCCAGTACACTTTTCGCCAACTGCTTGAATACTAATCACTAGTGTGGGATCTGTACCAGATAGGGTTGATAGAAGAGATAGATAAGATCCAACAGAGAGCAGAGCACTTCGTTACAGGATCATTTAGTAATCGCGGAAGCCTTACGGAGATGATAGATAAACTCCAGTGGAAGACTCTACAAGAGAGACGCTCAGTAGCTCGGTACGGGCTTTTGTTGAAGTTTTGAGAACATACCTTCAACGAGGAGTCAAGCAGTATATCGTTCCCTCCTACGTGTCTCTCGCGAAGAGACCATGGGGATAAAATCAGAGAGGTTAGAACCCACACAGAGGCATACTGACAGTCTTTCTTTCAACAAACAATACGAGACTGGAATAGAAGGGAGAACTGATAGAGGTACTCAAGGTACCTCCGCCACCCACCGTCAGGTGGATTGTGGAGTATGGATGTAGATGTGGAGTGTTATAAAGTGTAATCTAGCCATTCAAAGTCTCAATTTCTTCTTTTATTTCTTCATTTGATGACAGTATGTTTATAATACATTAAAACACCATTATTGAAATGATCAGTTCCGGTCATATTACTGTTTATTTTTCTTCTGTGTCTAGACTAAAGATTGATAATGTAATGAAATGATAAAATTATAGTAACAGTAAATCATACAGTAAGAATAATATGTACGAAATAAAACTGAACACCAATAATCATGCATAAAAAATAGTAACTCACTCACCCATCACACAATATGGGGTGCATTTTTTTATTGTTGAGCATCGCACGATGCTCTTGTTCAGAATGGAGATGTAGTTACATGAACTCACCTTCATTACACAAAATTAATTATACGTGTTGTATGAAAAATAATAATATGCAGTAATTTATAAGTTAAAACATAACAACCAACAAAATATGTGCTTCTAATGTAGCCCACAGCAATCAAAATTCCAGATCCAAAAGAAGTATGGGAAAAATGTACTTTATCTCATCACACAGTCTTGTGTCATGCGTCCGTTCGCTGACACATCATTTCTCTGTACAGTGGAGCTCTCTCACATGGACGAGGCCACACCATACAGCAATGACCAGCATTAAAGGGTTAACATAAATGCTATGTGTTCTTCAGCTATGACTGTTTGATGGGACAGTGCAATATGCATTTAAAAGAGTGTGGTTCTTGGCTCAGATACCTGGATCATAAGGAGTGTAGAAACATGAATAAAATTCCCAATTTTAAGGTGAGCTATGCATCCCTGTTATTAGGTTTTACCTTCTTTGTAGAGAATTCTTGTGGTTCTTGGGACTCTCCAGTTGTGCTGAGCTTTCTCAAGAATGTAAGACTCCATATAATCTTGTTGCTTTAGCCTGTTGTGGGGATTTATCTGGATCTTACTAATATTCATAAAAACTCCCTGTGGTTACAGATGGGCTTTTAGGTAGTACTAACACCTTATCTGCTAAAAGTAGTCATGATTTTGATCCCCAAAACACTAGCCAACAAAAGACATTGGTGATTTTACTAACACAGCTCAGATGAAAAATCAAAATATGTTTCTAATTGGTCAGGAAGGAGGAGGGGGGCAGGGGGTGGTAATTTCAGAGAAATCTGTCATGTTCCTAAGACTGCATGTTATTGCAAATTCAGTCATAAGACTGAGAATTAGAGTCCTACTTAGATACTTTTCACCAAGCCACATCAATAATAAATTAAAAAAAAAAAAACACCTCAGATACTATCCAGTTATGCACTACCCACTCAACTGTAGGAAACATGCTGCGACCTACAAAAGTCCCCCCCCCCCCCCCATGGGGGCTCGCCAGTTTTTGGTGGGGTTGTGCTTGGCTACCACGGGGCTCCAGCCTTTGCAGCACTTTTTCTCTTCCATGCTGTATGTCTATCCTCTTGCTATTCTTTTTCCTCTCCCTTGGGGAACATGTCTGGGAAATTATTGGGAATGTTCTGCATTCTGTCACTGACCTGCAAACAGTCTCAACATTCTTTTTGGCTCCCTTTTCCTTTCTTAGTTTCCCTTCTCCTCTCATTCCTCCACTTTGGCGTTTGAGGGTCTTCTTTTTTTCGTCTTCCTCCCTGTGTTCTCCTGGAGGCTGGCCCACGCATCTGACACATAATAGGTGACTGGGTAATGCGCAATTCCCAGCCCCGTGTCGACAGGTAGGGTTCGCATTTACCCCCTGGTACAAGCCAGGCCCAGGGAGGGGTGATTGCCTGAATGGTAACCTTCCCAGATTGCCCATTGGTCCCTCCGTTGGGTGTTCGGGAGGTGTGACCTGAGGTGTGAACAATCACCTAAGGTAGGTGCACCCCCTTGTGAAGGGGGCCCCCAGTTGGAGGGATCGTGCCATCAGAGACACTGGCAATCATGGGGGTTTCTTTGCGGTGAGTCAATCATCATATCCATCGACATCGATGAAACGTAAATGTAATGATGCTACTGATTCGAAGATCCTTCCCACTACCCCACAGTTCCTTGTGGTATCACGTACTGAAGACGGTCTGTCCTTTGCCATGCTCAATCCATTTATTATTCAGAAAGGTGTTGATCCATTGCTGGCCCTGTGAAATCCTGCTCTCGTTTACAGAATGGCACTGTGCTTTTAGAGACAGCTTCCAATTCTGAAGCACAACTACTACTTGCTGCCTCGCTTCTCCACGGCTACCTTCACACTAGAACGTCTTCTCGATTCCCAGCCACATGCATAACCTGTGGCAGGGATGCATACAAGGGTGAATGTCCGCGTCTTTCTCCCCGCTGTATCAACTGCAATGGCAGCCATGCCGCCTCCTCCTGGGCTGTTCGAGAGATTCAGGTAAAGGAAAAAGTGCCTTACCCAGTAGCTCGCAGTTCTTGTTACCCATCGCTCCATGAAGGACATGGCCACGCAGATATGCGACCTCAAATTTGGCTCTGAGGTGAAGTGTCAAGGTAGCATCGCGGTCCCACCGTCCGCTGTGAAACAAATGGTCATACTCTCGCCTAAAGGGGCGAAGCTACCCATTACACAACCGGCAGGCAGGAAAGGACAGAAGGAGTACTCCCGAGAAGACTTCCTCCATCCCTCCAGCCAAGTAATGCCCAAGTCTTCCTCTAACCATAGGGGCTTGAAGAAGTCCACTAGAGAGAAACGGTCTTCTCCTTCACCACCTTTAAGATCCTGCCCAGTTTTTCTGTGTGTGACTCCACAGACAGACCACACAAGTATGCCGATGCTTCTGTGGACCACATGGAGTAGCATCCTCCTGCTTCTGTGCCCTGTAGTAGCGACTCTCCACCGGCTGTCCCTTGGCGGCCACCGAGTTGACACCCCTACATCTCTTACACCTTATGACTGTCCTCCAATGGAACATTCACAGCCTTCAGTCACACAAAGAGGATTTACATCTGCTTCTAGCATTGCAGCATCCCCTTGTACTCTGCCTTCAGGAAACGAAATTGCACCCTCAAGACCGCTTTGAGCTTTCACATTATCACCAATTCTTTTTTACCTTCCCCCTGAGATCGCCATCCCATCTCATGGGGGCATTATGCTGCTCATACGGGATGACCTTCATAGTCAGCCCATCTCCCTGAATACCTGTTTTCAAGCTGTTGCCGTTCGGCCTTTTCCTTCCCCACCTGACTTTCTCCCTCTGTACCATTTATGTCCCTCTGTCCTTTGATGTCACTAGGGCACACTTCCTTCAGCTTATTGGGCTGCTACCTCCACAGGTTTTGCTACTCGATGACTTTAATGGGCATAATAAACCTCTTCTGCCTCAACTCTGGAGCACCCACTTCCCTTTCCGACTCCTCACACACCTATTCCCATGTGGACCTATCCTTTTCCACTGCCCAGCTTGCCCATCGTCTTGAGTGGCCTGTTCTTACTGATGCCTTCCCGAGCGACCATTTCCCGTGTGCTCTCTGTCTGCTGACACCTACCCCATCCATATGCATGCCCAAGACGAAGCTTACTAAGGCTGACTGGCAGCTTTACTCCTCCCTGGTGACCTTCACAGAACAAGATTTCTCTAGCTGTGATGACCAGGCAGACTATCTCACCAATGTTATCCTTCCTGCTGCAGAATAGTTCCATTCCTCGCACTCCCTCTTTACCGTGTCATGTCCCAGTCCCTTGTGGTGGACTGAGGCATGCCGCGATGCAATTCGCACATGAAAACATGCTCTCCACATTTTTAACCGCCACCCTACGCTGGAAAACAGTATTCATTATAAACAGATGTGTTGAAAGTGTCGTCAAGTTCTTCGGGGTAGCAGAAGAGCTAGTTGGATTTCATTCACTAGTCCATTTAACAGTTCCACATCTTCCTCTGTCATGTGGGCCAACCTCCGACGGCTCTCTGGAACCAAGATCCATTCCCCCATTTCTAGCCTGACAGTCACAGGCAATGTCATTGTAGATCCTGTTACTATGTCCAACACCTTGCGCCGCCATTTTGCGGAAGTTTCGAGCTCTTCCCACTATCACCCTGCCTTCATCCATCGGAAACGAGTGGAGGTGGCTCGAGTGATACACTTCTCTTATCCGAATTGTTAGTGCTACAGTGCCGCCTTCACTGTCAGGAGCTAGCTTGTGCTCTCAGTTCATCCCAGTCCTCCGCGCCAGGGCCTGACGCTATCCACATTCAGATGTTGCAGCACCTCTCTCTTGTGGGCAAGCACTTTCTGCTTAACACATACAACCACGTCTGGGCTGAGGGCACATTTCCTGGATGCTGGCGTGAAGCCACCATCATACCCATACCTAAGCCCGGTAAGGACAGAAACTTTCCTTCTAGCTACTGTCCCATCTCTCTTACCATCTACATTTGCAAGGTGATGGAACGTGTGATTCATGCCCAGCTGGTGTGGTGGCTCGAGTCACACCATTTACTCACGAATGCACAGTGTGGGTTTTGAGTGTGGCGTTCTGCAGTTAACCATCTTGTTACTTTGTCCACCCATGTCATGAATGGTTTTCTGCGGAAATCCCAGACTGTGGCCATGTTTTTTGATTTGGAGAAGCCTTGCGACAGCTGCTGTAGAACGCGTATCCTCCGTACTCTTTACACGTGGGTCTTCTGTGGGTTGTTGTTGTTGTGGTCTTCAGTCTTGAGACTGGTTTGCTGCAGCTCTCCATGCTACTCTATCCTGTGCAAGCTTCATCATCTCCCAGTACCTACGGCAACCTACATCCTTCTGAATCTGCTTAGTGTATTCATCTCTTGGTCTCCCTCTACGATTTTTACCCTCCACACTGCCCTCCAATGCTAAATTGGTGATCCCTTGATGCCTCAGAACATGTCCTACTAACCGATCCCTTCTTCTGGTCAAGTTGTGCCACAAGCTCCTCTCCTCCCCAATCCTATTCAATACCTCCTCATTAGTTATGTGATCTACCCATCTAATCTTCAGCATTCTTCTGTAGCACCACATTTCGAAAGCTTATATTCTCTTCTTGTCCAAACTAGTTATCGTCCATGTTTCACTTCCATACATGGCTACACTCCATACAAATCCTTTCAAAAACGACTTCCTGACAATTAAATCTATACTCGATGTTAACAAATTTCTCTTCTTCAGAAACACTTTGACATTGCAGGGTCTACATTTTATATCCTCTCTACTTCGACCACCATCAGTTATTTTGCTCCCCAAATAGCAAAATTCCTTTACTACTTTAAGTGTCTCATTTCCTAATCTAATTCCCTCAGCATCACCCGACTTAATTCGACTACATTGCATTATCCTCGTTGATGTTCATCTTATATCCTCCTTTCAAGACACTGTCCATTCCGTTCAACTGCTCTTCCAAGTCCTTTGCTGTCTCTGACAGAATTACAATGTCATTGGTGAACCTCAAAGTTTTTATTTCTTCTGCATGGATTTTAATACCTACTCCGAATTTTTCTTTTGTTTCCTTCACTGCTTGCTCAATATACAGATTGAACAACATCGCGGAGAGACTACAACCCTGTCTCACTCCCTTCCCAACCACTGCTTCCCTTTCATGTCCCTCGACTCTTATAACTGCCATCTGGTTTCTGTACAAATTGTAAATAGCCTTTCGCTCCCTGTATTTTACCCCTGCCACCTTTAGAATTTGAAAGAGAGTATTCCAGTCAACATTGTCAAAAGCTTTCTCTAAGTCTACAAATGCTAGAAACGTAGGTTTGCCTTTCCTTAATCTTTCTTTTAAGGTAAGTCGTAGGGTCAGTATTGCCTTACGTGTTCCAGTGTTTCTACGGAATCCAAACTGATCTTCCCCAAGGTCGGCTTCTACTAGTTTTTCCATTCGTCTGTAAAGAACTCGCGTTAGTATTTTGCAGCTGTGACTTATTAAACTGATAGTTCGGTAATTTTCACATCTGTCAACATCTGCTTTCTTTGGGATTGGAATTATTATATTCTTCTTGAAGTCTGAGGGTATTTTGCATGTTTCATACATCTTGCTTACCAGATGGTGGAGTTTTGTCAGGACTGGCTCTCCCAAGGCCGTCAGTAGTTCCAATGGAATGTTGTCTACTCCCAGGGCCTTGTTTCGACTCAGGTCTTTCAGTGCTCTGTCAAATTCTTCACGCAATATCATATCTCCCATTTCATCTTCATCTACATCCTCTTCCATTTCCATAATATTGTCCTCTACTATATCGCCCTTGTATAGACCCTCTATATACTCCTTCCACCTTTCTTCTTTTCCTTCTTTGCTTAGAACTGGGTTTCCATTTGAGCTCTTGATGTTCATACAAGTGGTTCTCTTATCTCCAAAGGTCTCTTTAATTTTACTGTAGGCAGTATCTATCTTACCCTTAGTGAGATAAGCCTCTACATCCTTACATTTGTCCTCTAGTCATCCCTGCTTAGCCATTTTGCACTTCCTGTCGATGTCATTTTTGAGACGTTTGTATTCCTTTTTGCCTGCTTCATTTACTGCATTTTTATATTTTCTCCTTTCGTCAATTAAATTCAATATTTCTTCTGTTACCCAAGGATTTCTACCAGCCCTCGTCTTTTTACCTACTTGATCCTCTGCTGCCTTCACTACTTCATCCCTCAAAGCTACCCAGTCTTCTTCTACTGTATTTCTTTCCCCCATTCCTGTCAATTGTTCCCTTATGCTCTCCCTGAAACTCTGTACAACCTCTGGTTCTTTCAGTTTATCCAGGTTCCTTCTCCTTAAATTCCCACCTTTTTGCAGTTTCTTCAGTTTTAATCTACAGGTCATAAAAAAATAGATTGTGGTCAGAGTCCACATCTGCCCCTGGAAATGTCTTACAATTTAATACCTGGTTCCTAAATCTCTGTCTTACCATTATATGATATATCTGAAACCTGTCAGTATCTCCAGGCTTCTTCCATGTATACAACCTTCATTCAGGATTCTTAAACCAAGTGTTAGCTATGATTAAGTTGTGCTCTGTGCAAAATTCTACCAGGCGGCTTCCTCTTTCATTTCTTAGCCCCAGTCCATATTCACCTACTATGTTTCCTTCTCTCCCTTTTCCTACACTCGAATTCCAGTCACCCATGACTATTAAATTTTCATCTGCCTTCACTATCTGAATAATTTCTTTTATATCATCATACATTTCTTCAATTTCTTCATCATCTGCAGAGCCAGTTGGCATATAATCTTGTACTACTGTAGTAGGTGTGGGCTTGGTATCTATCTTGGCCACAATAATGCATTCACTATGCTTTTTGTAGTAGCTTACCCGCATTCCTATTTTCTATTCATTATTAAACCCACTCCTGCATTACCCCTATTTGATTTTGTGTTTATAAGCCTGTATTCACCTGACCAGAAGTCTTGTTCCTCCTGGCACCGAACTTCACTAATTCCCACTATATCTAACTTTAACCTATCCATTTCCCTTTTTAAATTTTCTAACCTACCTGCCCGATTAAGGGATCTGACATTCCACGCTCCGATCCGTAGAACGCCAGTTTTCTTTTTCCTTATAACGACATCCTCTTGAGTAGTCTCCACCCGGAGATCCGAATGGGGGACTATTTTACCTCCGGAATATTTTACCCAAGAGGACGCCATCATCATTTAATCATACAGTAAAGCTGCATGCCCTCGGGAAAAATTACAGCCGTAGTTTCCCCTTGCTTTCAGCCGTTCACAGTACCAGCACAGCAAGGCCGTTTTGGTTATTGTTACAAGGCCAGATCAGTCAATCATCCAGACTGTTGCCCCTGCAACTACTGAAAAGGCTGCTGGCCCTCTTCAGGAACCACACATTTGTCTGGCCTCTCAACAGATACCCCTCTGTTGTGGTTGTACCTACGGTACGGCTATCTGTATCACTGAGGCACGCAAGCTTCCCCACCAACGGCAAGGTCCATGGTTCATGGGGGGTGGGGGGTGCCTGCCCCATTTTCTTCGGGCATTTTTACAAGATTGAGTTTTCAGGGTGCATGTGGGTTCTGCCTTATCAGGAAAATGGTGTGCCTCAGGGTTCCTTCCTGAGCGTCATCCTCTTTGCTCTCGCCATTAACCTTATAATGGCCTGTCTGTCGCTGAGCGTCTACAGCTCCCGTTTTGTCGATGATTTTGTCATCTATTGCAGTTCTCCACAGACCTGTTTCACTGAGCAGCATCTTCAGCGCTGTCTTGATCGTCTTCACTCCTGGAGCATTGCCAATGGCTTTCAATTTTCCACTGACAAAACTGTCTGTATGAATTTCTAGCGGTGCAAATGGTTTCTCCCACCATCTCTACACCTTAGGCCTGTTGCCCTTCCATTTGTTGACACTACAAAATTCCTGGGGCTCATGCTCGATAGGAAATTCTTCTGCTCCACCCATGTCTCTTACCGGGCAGCCTGCGGAACGCAGTCCCTCAGTGTCCTACGGGTCCTCAATGGTACGTTTTGGGGTGCCGATTGAACCACCCTCCTCCATTTGTACCAGTCCCTTGTCCATTCGAAACTTGACTATGGGTGCTTTGTTTATGCATCTGCACGCCCATCCCTTTTATGCAGCCTCAACACTGTCCATCATCATGGCATCCGTTTGGCCACGGGTGCCTTTTACACCAGCCTGGTTGAAAGTCTGTATGCTGAACTACCACTGTCCTACTGCCGTGACTTTCTCCTCAGCAGGTATGCATTCTGTTTGTCTGTCATGCGTGGCCACTCCTCCTATGTCTCCTTCTTTGATGATTCCTTAGACCATCAGTATGGGGCTCGTCCCTCTTCTCTGTTACCTCCTGGAGTCTGCTTTTGCCACTTGCTACGGTGGCTTAACTTCACGCTACCTGTAACTTTCCCAGTGGCTGTGAACCCTTCACCACCTTGGCTTCGTGAAGCGGCTCAAGTTAACCTTGGCCTTCATTTGCTTCCCAAGGACACTGCTCCAGCCTCGGTCTATCGCCTTCAGTTTCACGACCTTCGCGTGACACTTAGCGATAGTACCTTTGTATACACTGATGGCTCTCGGACTGACCATGGGGTCGGGTGTGCCTTCGTCATTGGCACTTGTGTCTTTCGATATCGACTTCCGGCGCACTCCTCAGTATTTACAGCCAAGCTTTTTGCCTTGTATCAGGCCACAGAGTACATCCAGCGACACAGCCTTCCCAATTGTGTCCTCTGCTCGGACTCACTCAGCGCCCTCCAAATTCTATTTGCGCTTTACGCTGCTCATCACTTAGTGCAGCGGGTCCAAGAAAACTGCCACTTGCTCACTCTTGGTGGATCCAATGTCATGTTTCTGTGGGTCTCTGGTGATGTCAGTCTGCCATGAAACGAGGCTGCTGATGCCGCTGCCATGGCTGCAATCCTCGTACCTCAGCCCACGAGCACCTCTGTTCCCTCCAGTGATCTCTGCGCTGCCATCTGCCGGGAGAGGGTGTCTCTTTGGCATTGCCAGTGGTCCTCCCTTCATGGGAATAAGCTTGGGCTTATAAAGCCTCTCCTGGCGTCTTGGGCAACCTTCTCTCAGCCCACCCACCGGGAGGAGATTATTTTAACTCGGCTGCATATTGGGCACTGCCTTTTTAGCAATTGCCACTGAAGGAATATGGTGAAGAACATTTAATTCTTAGTTTTGGACCTCCATTTTTGAATGGTGTTTTTTTTCTCCCCATGCCTTATGTAACTGTTTCCTTTTCTGTCCATTGGGACTGACATAGTCATTTCCCTCCTCTCTGTGTTTGCATTCTCTAGTTTTGACTTGGGTGCGTATGACCCCAGTTGTTTTTTGTGCCCTAAAACCAAACAAAACAATACAAAGATGCAATAAATTGTGAAAAGGAGAATGGATATTGTCAGGGGTGAAAAAAATTATGAAGAAAGTTGATGGCAAGCTTTAGAAAACAGCAGTGTTTGTATTGCCTTCTAACAAACTTGCACTTCTGGGGTACATTAGGTAGGCTTTCTGTCTTATCTAAAGAAGTTCCTGCATTCTAAATCATGTGAAAGATTGAAAGTTCTAACAGCATGATGAAATTTAAGCACCATACAGCATGTGGATAGTGTGAAAGTTGTACTAAAGATAAGTGCAATCGAATGTTAATTATTCTCTCATCCACATTGTATGGAGTGTGAATAGTCCAGTGTATGTGGAAAAGTAAAATAATCAGAAATTTGAAATTACAACATGTGTATGCGTTTTGTTTTGTTCACATTGGCGGAAGAACTTTCAGAAAGACTTGACATAATGCAATCACAAACACCAGCAATTGCCAGTGCACTTCTCAAAATATTCCAGTCTGAAAACTTATAAACCCAACTAAACACTAAACAGTGGGCATTGGAAGAGATGTTACACAGGACAGAATGCCATCCCATAAGGCCAAAAGGCAGATTCAGGAAATAATATAAAAGAACATGAATTTATGCTTTTCTGTACTAAAGGTCAAGCATACAGTTAAAAATAACTATATATTTAAGCAAATACAAAGCCACCAGATCACTCCATCATAGTCTTATAATATTTCTGATTCTGAATGTCCTACACAGTCTGTGGGCATTGCAGTCTTTGTCAAAGAACCATCAAGCCACCACACAGATATCTCAGCAGTTGCATATTTCCCCCTGGTTAGTAAGAAAAGGAAAAGGGTGAAGTGCAAGTTATTTAAGTGAATACTGACCACCTACCTGAATACTATATTTACACTGCCAGAGGTTTACTCAAGTGAATGTATATTACAGGTGTCTACACGTGGGAAGCATACAGTCTGTACACATTCTCAAGTCAATGTTGTGCTGGGTTTCACCACTTCCATAAACACTATTACTTTGTTTTGTGTCTACAAAAGATAGTTAAGCTTAGAATGAAATTAAACAAAAATGTGACTTGGGTAATTGTAGTTAGCTTTTTTTCATTCAGGATCAGAATATCGCTGGAATCTGAAGGACTTCCTTATATCTTGGAACTGACACTAACAGTAATTTTTAACAAAACTAAATACACCGTTTTATCATAATATGTGGCATTATAATTGACTACAACAAACTGCATCATCTCCAATGTAAATACATTACAAAGTGTGCTGCCAAGGAAGTGTGGCTTTGCCTATACTTGAGTGCTAACTTAAATGGTCCAGCACACGAAATCTTGCTAGGATTTAATTCTCCACCCTCACCTGTGTCCAACTATCTTAGAGTGTGTTTAATTTACTCCTTTGTTGTATCATTCCTGATATAATGGCTAATAAGAAATTTATCAAATTATAACTCTTTTATCCAGAAGATTTCCCCCTTGCTTCCCATAAGTGACTGTTTTCATTTTTCATTAACATTTCTCTACAAACATAAAAAGTCCTTGACATCTAATCTTAGATTCATCATCTTGCTGTATTTCATCTTGCTAGCTATTTCTCGTGTGGGACTTGATTTGCTCTAGGCAGGCTACTGCTCCAATATTGCAGGACTGGCTGTGGCCCTTTCCATTGCTTCACTCTATTGAACTATGGGGTAGTGGGTAAAACCTGTCTCACACATGCACCAACAACAACACACACAGAGCAACTTGAAAAACCACATACCATATTTACCTGAGTATAAGATCACCTTTAATTTAACCCCCCCCCCCCCCCCCTTTTTTTTTAAAAAGAGGCTCATCGAGAAAAATTTATTTGTAACATATTCTGACTAATCAGATTTATAAACTGTTTTATTGACAAAGTATCTGCCAGAAAGTTAACATCATACTTATTATTCTAAGCCAATGCTATTTATTGATTGTCTACATTTTGATAGTACCAGGAGAAATAAAATAAACAAAAAGAAATGGTTTACATTAATTTTTGGACCATGTTCTTTTGCTTACTAACCCTGTAGTCTGTGGTATCACTATTTTTAATCATAATCACCACCACCACCACCACCACCACCACCACCACCATCATCATCCTAATAGCACAGATGTGAAATTTATATCTTCAGTGCCACAAAGATTTAGCTGTTTTTTTTCTGAATATGATGCTATATCTGAGGTTGCCATTATGGTGGGATCTGAGAACACAGCTGCCTTTTTTCTGAATATATACCAGATTTAACTTCTGTACGAATGTGAGAATGTTACAATGTCTCTTCCTTCCAAACATATTGTGTACCTGCCCCTCTCTCATCAACTGTGTGGAACCAACTGACATGCCCTCTTTCATTCATGTCATACGTCTCGGCAAGTATTGACAACTCTGGAGCAGGAAACACGTAAGTACGCCACTGGTACCTATCTCGACTTTTACTGACGTGTGCAGAAATGAGTATTTGTCCATTTTAAAATCAGTTCAATTCCGACTACATATGGATTGAGGCAAACTGTTGTGTAGACATGGTCAATGTTGATAAAAAGCCAAAAGTATGTGGTATAGATTCTCATGGTTGCCAACAAAATGAAATTTGCTTTCCTCCCCGCAATCATCATAGTTCTCAGCCAAACTGATGTCACTGCGTCCCTTCCAACCCTTGCATAGTGCTGAGCTTGAGCATTTGTGAAAACTGCAATATCTTCTAGTGAGCAGATCAATGTAACAGCACAAACTGCTACATAATTAAAAGCTTGCTATTACAATTCAGTCTCATTATCCAACTTTTGCTTGTCACACAATCTAGTGTCGTCTGTTAGTACTATCTCCATGACGGGTAATGCCACTGTAATTTATTCTTGCGACAATAATTACAGTCAGTTTAATATGATTTATTTCCTTTGTTAATCATTTCATTCTGGATTAATTTTCCTTTTTGTTTCATCTTATGTCACCATCATGTTTTAAAGCTGATTAAAAGCCGGTAACATTTTTACTCAATATTCTAATACGTGAACAGCGACTCAGTCTTTCATGTGGAATCCACTTAGTAAATCATTACAGTCCCTCATTACCAAATAAAATATTGGTCTGGGTTCTGAATCAATTAATGTTTTAGGAGGACAAAATTTCCATGTTTGAATGTTACCTTTACTTGAAAATCAGCATTAATATTTGTATATGCTATACATACATTTATGAAAATGTTTACTGCAAGCCTGTTCAGATACAATGAAAGTTATTAAGATGATAGAATTTAATGATATTTCCTTCTGTGTTTCACAAAATTGTGAAAATTTTAATCTGAGTGGACTATTGTAGTTGCTAGTTCATAGTTTCTTGTGTATCTCTTGCAAAAATGCCATGTTGGTGAATGTCACATGATTGATTGAGCAATGTCAGTACTGTATCAAGTGCTTCGATGTATCGGGAAATATATACCTGTTGGAATGTGAGTATCTCTTTGCTGAGCCCTGCCCTTCTGAATTCTTCATAATAAATCTGCACGTGACCTCAATAGCCAAAGCTTCATCTCCAAATGTAAGACAACCCCTATAAATGTAAGACTCTAATAAACAATGTGAAAATGTTGACCTCAGCAGCAGTAGTTTAATCTGCGATTATAAGATGACCCTGTATTTTTCAAATGACGAATTTGGGGAAAAAAACCTTGTCTTATAATCAGGTAAATATGGTATGTTATTTAGCAGGTAACTAGTGTCCAGAGCACAGTGTTTTATATGGGAATGACCACCACTAAATTTACTGAGTGCGTAATTAGACGTAGAACAACTATTTGTCTTGGGAATGGCCAGTACCCAGTTGCTGAACATCATCTGCAGCGTGACACAAGAAACCTAATTGCCTGCTACACTGCACAGATCGATTGGATCCTCTGACCTAATGCTACTAGCCCTGAACTCTAGAGATTGGAACTTTCTTTCCAACACATGCTCCTGGACTAACCTCCATTAATACATCCCCCCTTTCATTTACATAAATGTTGCTTTTACTTTTTTATCTTTGTTCTACCCTCATTGTTGTGTTTCCTCCCCTTGATGTTATTCTTTTTCTGCCTCATAATGCCATCCTCTTCCTCATAATCAGTCTTTACTTCTCACTCTGCCCTCATCATTTCTAGAACAAAGCTGTACTATCTTTAACTTTATACTCTGTCTCATGGCTCACCCTTCATCTTTTTCTGCCCTCATCTCCACCCCAAGTGCATCTCTCCCATCCTAATGTCCTTTCTTTTGAACCTTTCCCAATCTATACCTCTTCCCTCCACAAATGTAGGTAAGTGTAATGTACCTTTATATGTGCATATAGCAAGAGGAAACTACGGCCGTAATTTTTTCCCGAGGGCATGCAGCTTTACTGTATGGATAAATGATGATGGCGTCCTCTTGGGTAAAATATTCCGGAGGTAAAATAGTCCCTCATTCGGATCTCCGGGAGGGGACTACTCAAGAGGATGTCGTTATCAGGAGAAAGAAAACTGGTGTTCTGCAGATCGAAGCGTGTAATGTCAGATCCCTTAATCGGGCAGGGTAGGTCAGAAAATTTAAAAAGGGAAATGAATAGGTTGAAGTTGGATATAGTGGGAATTAGTGACATTCGGTGGCAAGAGGAACAAGACTTTTGGTCAGGTGACTACAGGGTTATAAATACAAAATCAAATGGGGGTAATGCAGGAGTAGGTTTAATAATGAATAAACCAATAGGAATGCAGGTAAGCTACTACAAACAGCACAGTGGACGCATTGTTGTGGCCAAGATAGACACAAAGCCCACGCCTACGACAGTAGTACAAGTCTATATGCCTACTAGCTCTTCAGATGATGAAGAAATTGAAGAAATGTATGATGATATAAAAGAAATTATTCAGATAGTGAAGGGAGACGAAAATTTAATATTCATGGGTGACTGGAATTTGACAGTAGGAAAAGGAAGAGAAGGAAAAGTAGTAGGTGAATATGGATTGGGGCTAAGAAATGAAAGAGGAAGCTGCCTCATAGAATTTTGCACAGAGCACAACTTAATCATAGCTAACACTTGGTTCAAGAATCATAAAAGAAGGTTGTATACATGGAAGAAGCCTGGAGATACTGACAGGTTTCAGATAGATTATATAATGGTAAGACAGAGATTTAGGAACCAGGTTTTAAATTGTAAGACATTTCCAGAGGCAGATGTGGACTCTGACCACAATCTATTGGTTATGAACTGCAGATTAAAACTGAAGAAACTGCAAAAAGGTGAGAATTTAAGGAGATGGGACCTGGATAAACTGAAAGAACCAGAGGTTGTACAGAGTTTCAGGGGGAGTATAAGGGAACAATTGACAAGAATGGGGGAAAGAAATACAGTAGAAGGATGGGTAACTTTGAGAGATGAAGTAGTAAAGGCAGCAGAGGATCAAGTAGGTAAAAAGATGAGGGCTAGTAGATATTCTTAGGTGACAGAAGAAATATTGAATTTAATTGACGAAAGGAGAAAATATAAAAATGCAGTAAATGAAGCAGGCAAAAAGGAATACAAACGTCTCAAAAATGAGATCGACAGGAAGTGCAAAATGGCTAAGCAGGGATGGCTAGAGGACAAATGTAAGGATGTAGAGGCTTATCTCACGAGGGGTAAGATAGATACTGCCTACAGGATATTTAAAGAGACCTTTGGAGAAAGGAGAACCACTTGTATGAATATCAAGAGCTCAGATGGAAACCCAGTTCTAAGCAATGAAGGGAAAGCAGAAAGGTGGAAGGAGTATATAGAGGGTCTATACAAGGGCGATATAGTTGAGGACAATATTATGGAAATGGAAGAGGATGTAGATGAAGATGAAATGGGAGATAAGATACTGCATGAAGAGTTTAATAGAGCACTGAAAGACCTAAGTCGAAACAAGGCCCCGGGAGTAGACAACATTCCATTAGAACTACCGACAGCCTTGGGAGAGCCAGTCCTGACAAAACTGTACCATCTGGTGAGCAAAATGTATGAGACTTGCGAAATACCCTCAGACTTCAAGAAGAATATAATAATTCCAATTCCAAAGAAAGATGTGAAAATTACCAAACTATCAGTTTAATAAGTCACAGATGCAAAATACTAACGCGAATTCTTTATGGACGAATGGAAAACCTGGTAGAAGCCTCTCCCGATGTTGTTCGGTCTGTATATTGAGCAAGCAGTAAAAGAAACAAAAGAATAGTTTGGAGTAGGTATTAAAATCCATGGAGAAGAAATAAAAACTTGGCGGTTCGCTGATGACATTGTAATTCTGTCAGAGACAGCAAAGGACTTGGAAGAGCAGTTGAACGTAATGGACAGTGTCTTGAAAGGAGGATATAAGATGAACATCAACAAAAGCAAAACGAGGATAATGGAATGTAGTCGAATTAAGTCGGGTGATGCTGAGGGAATTAGATTAGGAAATGCGACACTTAAAGTAGTAAAGGAGTTTTGCTATTTGGGGCGCAAAATAACTGATGATGATCGAAGTAGAGAGGATATAAAATGTAGACCCTGCAATGTCAAGGAAAGTGTTTCTGATGAAGAGAAATTTGTTAACATTGAGTATAGATTTAAGTGTCAGGAAGTCGTTTCTGAAAGTATTTGTATGGAGTGTAGCCGTGTACAGAAGTGAAGCATGGACAATAAACAATTTGGATATGAAGAGAATAGAAGCTTTTGAAATGTGGTGCTACAGAAGAATGCTGAAGATTAGATGGATAGATCACATAACTAATGAGGAGTTATTGAATAGAATTGGGGAGAAGAGGAGTTTGTGGCACAACTTGACTAGAAGACCGGATTGGTTGGTAGGACATGTTCTGAGGCATCAAGGGATCACTAATTTAGTATTGGAGGGCAGAGTGGAGGGTAAAAATTGTAGAGGAAGACCAAGAGATGAATACACTAAGCAGATTCAGAAGGATGTAGGCTGCAGTACATACTGGGAGACGAAGAACCTTGCACAAGATAGAGTAGCATGGAGAGCTGCATCAAACCAGTCTCAGGACTGAAGACCACAACAACAACAACAACAACAACAACATGTACAGTACTGAATTATTTGCATCGTTAAGACAGGTACGGGCCAGCAGTATTTTTACATTGAATCGTAAGCTGTTGCAATTTTGGCATTATGTTATTTATGAGCACAATCAATCTGTGCCAGTCCACGTTATAAATTAAGTGATACACGACGGTAACGATGGTGTCTTACTTTCGACTTTACAGAATCAGAAGAAACAACAAGCGAAACCAAGGAGGTAACAGACATATTTATACCATTTGTAGTCTTTCGCATACATACCGAGAGCAGAATATTTTTTTCTGTTTTGTCACTGGTTTTGCTTGTTGCTTCTTTTTGTAAAGTTGGATATAATATACCATAATATCTTGTGTAACTCAAATTTATACTGTACATTAGCACATAATGAAACACAGACATTCTTAAGTGCACTTGACTGTTCAGAAATATTGCAAGTCATACCAGAAATTTTCTGGTCTTCTGTAAAATTACTTAGCAGTGTGAAAGCTTCCATAAGATCTCTTATTGGTCAGCCCAGCTATGAACAGAAAACAGATATAGGAATATTGAAATCTGTATTTCCTAATTTCAAAGTAAATTACACAGAACCTCCGTACTGTGCTACCACCAGTTGAATTCTGCAAAAAGTGTCAAGTTGTTTTTTATAGAAATCAAATTCAATGTCACAGAGAAATGTTTTGAAATGTGACAAAACTTATTTTTTTATTGAGTATACTGCTTTCTTAATTTGTGTTAGTCTGCTGCACACAGTCGTAAGTGGCTGTTAAGTTGTGCGAGTGACTGCTGTTTATATGAAAAACAAAAAGAACAGATGCCCAATATATAGACCAATATTTCTAATATTATTACTTCAGGATTCTATAACACATTCAAAGCCTGAATATGATGATGACCTGAGAAAAGGGCAAGCACAAATTCAAAGCCTGACTATGATGATGACCTGAGAAAAGGAAAAGCATCTTTCCAAAACAGTTTGGGTCAGTCAGTATCACTCATCTGAAATGTACACACAATATATTACAAAATGCAAGATGAAATGAAAAGGTAAATTCCATCATAACATATTTCCAAAAGGCATTTTTCATTATACTTCATTATTGCCCAGTAATAAAGATTTTCTAATAAATAAGATCTCAAAAATTATGTGATTGGCATGGAGAAGGAGAATCACATGCGCGTGTGCGCACACACACACACACACACACACACACACACACACACACACACACACACACACACATACAGATATATATATTTACATGTGCGCACATATCTCATTTCATTTAGTTTTTAACCCCATTTTTATTTGCATTGCAATGAAAACATCTGCACAACAGTGAAAACTGTTGATGATGGTATGTACTGTGTCTTTTTTTTTTTTTTTAAGTGTTCCAAGTGTTCCATTAACTCAAACAACTTTCTGTTAATGACAGTAATGCCAGCATTACTTGTTCCCCTCATCCTTGTATTCGGTACGCTTGGTTATGTCTCATGTTTGGTTTTCTATCAGTGTTAGTTCATTAACAGTGGTACACAGCAGTATGGGTAGCTTTACTGATGAAGAGATCACACCTTGTTCATGGGTTCACTAAGTGCAGTAGAAGAAAAGCACAATAACACTGTGGTGAACTGTCCCTGTGATGACAGAAGCCACATCACAGCACTTCTGTATCTGTTTTGCCTGAGAGATGTTGCATTACTCTACATATTGCGTTGTATGTTTCAGTGATTGCGTATTACAAGTTTTGTCCTGCTTTGATGGTATTTACGTGGAAACAAAACTAACTGACATAATTTCATCTATAAATAAAACAAATCCTACTGCCTTACCCATCAGTTTGTTTTACTCTAGATGTAAGTTTTGCTATGACACATTTTTAAATGATGCTTTCATATTTCATTAAGAGTGGATAGATAAGTTGGTTTTTTATGTACTGAAGAATGTGTTGTAACATTTAGTGCATTGTCTCAGCTCCTCTCAATATTTATTACAAAGGAGTTTGAATATGTTTCTGATTGCTGTTTCATTTGTTTTATCTGTTTCAGTGAAATTATCTAATTTTCTGTGAGTACCATAATCATACAGCATTAACACCCTGAGAGTGTGTAACAACAGCGCACAAGTTTTTATTCAACACTTAATGTAACAGTGTGTGAAACACCGAGTAATAAGTTTTCAAATGGCATATATATATATATATATATATATATATATATATATATATATATATATATATATGGTGCATGAAGTATCTTGACTGCACTCTGTTCTTGTTATCTTGTAGAAGTGATAAAGAAATCTCTCTCTCTCTCTCTCTCTCTCTCTCTCTGTGTGTGTGTGTGTGTGTGTGTGTGTGTGTGTGTGTGTGTGTGTGTTTTTTTTTTTTTTTTTTTTTTTGTATAAATAATGAGCAGTGTGAGTAACTTTCGTAATTGCTAAATACATCCTCAAAAAATTGAATTGTCTGGATCTAAAATGTACAAAAATCTTTGAGAGTTGAAAATATTAATTGCAGTTGTTGAGAAGAATGTAATTACTGTACTGAATGTAGAACATTTTCTGAACTGCCCACACAGCATAGTAGACAGATAACATTTGTATATCTCTAAGGATGTCCGCAGGGTATGATGTGTACAGGAAGGTAATGTCATTGTTTTGAAATTCACAAAAACTTGCATATGAAAAGCACTTGCTGCAGAGACTGACAGTTGATCCCAAACATAAATAATTGATAAAGTAATTTGCATAAATAAATAAAAAGTCTCAATACTGTTTGACTAATTGCTCAGTGACTAGTCTCACCCTTCCTGTAATTAGGAATGTGTGTCATAAACATAGTGTAGAAATTCCTGGTAGAATGTGGAACCAGAGCCGGTGAGTTGCATCGCACGATGATGATGACATGGAGGTGTGGATTAGGAGAGGGTGATTGGACAGAGGGAGGGGAAACCGTTGGGTAGAGGGTGTGGAGAAGTGGGTTTTCGGAGATTGAAGCCAGGAGGATTACCAGAGTGAAGAATGTGTTGCAAAGATAACTCCCATGTATGTAGTTCTGAAAAGCTGATATTGGAGCGAAGGATCTTTGTGGCAGATGATGTGATCCCATCTAGCTGACACAATGTAGTGTGTGTGTGTGTGTGTGTGTGTGTGTGTGTGTGTGTGTGTGCGCGCGCGCGCGTTTGTTTTGTACTGTAGCTCATCAAATGATTTATTCCAAAAACTAGCAAGTATCATTCTGTTTTGTGTGTGCCTTTTGATGCCTCAAGACTTCTCCAGTACTTGTACATTATTTCAAGTTTGCCGTAAGTGATTTAATTTGTAAACACCACTGAAATCTACAAGTGACAAAGGGGCATATGCCAGACTGAGATTTATGAAAAGAATCCCCATGAAGCATGCTTTACACACAACAAGATCACTTAAAAACCTTCGTTTGTCCAGTTGTTTAACAGTCTAGGATATTTATAAAATTGTGTTAATAGGAAAGATGTAAGGAAGAACTGCACATTTTGTCATGAATTCATGTAGTTGGCATAAAAGTCACAGGAATCATCCAAAAATTGCAGTGGGGGGCTTTACAAGAAAGGTGGCATATTTTTCTAAGAGTTTTATTCAGAAGCTTATAAGAGCCTACACTCCAAAACAAGTAAAGGAACATGTGACTCTCTGCAATATATATCTTGTGTAATGGCCATGAGATTGAAATTAGGGAAATTTGAGTGTGTGCAGAAGGGCACTGTTGATCTTCCCACCTGCGTACTAAGTGTGGTGGAACAGGTGGAGAGAAAATGAGTCCTATACACTATGTACCTTATACCAAATTCATAATGTTGGCTAGTAATGTTCACAAAGAAGAGCTGCATAATCTCGTTGGTGAATGTGTTTGCGATAATGTAATAATCAAAGTGTATTACCAAAGAAGTCAAATACGGTAACTCTTAAGTGTTTAGACTTGAGGAAGGTCTGATAGTTAAACCAGATACCTCTTCTCACATTACATCATTCACCTTAGTTGTTGTCAGTCCCTCTTTCCTCTTTCTTATTTCCAGTATTTGTATTAACAAATGTTATTGGATGATGTCAGCTACGTTAGTGAACTGAGCATTGCTTAATGTCATCTAAATGATACTTTCATTTCTAGACGTCCACGTTGTTAGGTTTTCTCTTGAACATGTTGGAGTTCATTGTTTCTATGAAGAATAATTGTATTGTGACTATTAATACTGAAGTTATATCAACTACTGAAATACTGATGCAAAGTAAATGGAAAGAAACTAATACTTCCTTGGAAAAGTATTTCTTAATTACTCGGTAAATTGAAATGAAATTAATATTTTGGAAAAGAACACTACCAAAAACTGAATTGATTGCATCTTCAGTTATGTTGATTCAGAAATCTTCCAGAACACTTTTGTATTCAACACATTACTTTTTAAGGCGAGTACAAGGCAGATGGTACATTGTGGGGGGGGTAATGTTCGTTTTGTCCATTGTGTTTTTGATACAGCCACATGTGCCCTGGTCATTCTAGATGGTGGCACACTAGAGAGCTCAGCCTTTGTGTGCTGGTTATGGTCATGGCAGAACAGAGTTTCCTGAACAGGGGCTGGTAAGTGCTGCCAGTCCTCTGTAACCATAAGCGCTGGGCACGCTTCAGCAACCACTGTGCAGCATGGCTGTGGAACGTTGCATGTCACTGTGAATGGGGATCTTGGTTTAACTGCCTGGATTGTGAACATGATATAACCATTCATTAAAAAAATAATAATAAATAAATTTAAAAAATAAAAAAATCTCAATGTCAAGATGTGCTGCATGCCAGTGAGATGCATGGCTGTTGATGTGGAACAGTGATTAGCAGGCAACCACTTAAGCACCTGCTGCACCTCAGTTGTATAAGACTTATCTAGGCAAGCAGGGCTGTTTGGGTGGACTGTTTCTCACCTCTCAGTAGAATGAGTGTACTGCTGGTTGGTATCAACAACCAAGCAAACGAGATGGTCCATGTAGCCAGTCCTCCTGATAAGGGAAATGCTCCAAATACTTTAATCTATAGTGACGGAACACAGGTAGCTAGAGAGAATATGTTTCTAATAGTGAAAATAAGAATACGGCAGCTTTGATGAAGTTTCACCTTGCTACTTTCAAAAGGGTTTAGAGGACATTGGCAGTACCTTAAAAATCTATAAAGCTGTTGAGTAATGGTACACTGTTGGTTGAAACGTGTAGTTCCCAACAAGCAACAAACCTCTAGGCAGCTAAATGCCTTGGGGAACACACCATCACAACAGAGCTATATACTTTGAATATATGGATATTATAGACATTCTCAAAGAAGAGCTGAAAGATGACTGTGCTCAAGAAGATGTGATTAATGTACAAAATAAAATGAAAAGGGCATATAAGGAACTGGTGAATTTCGATTGCAAAGTCCCAGTAAGCGCTGGATATCTTAAAGCGCAGGTCTTGGAAAGCAGACATGCTAAGCTCCAGTCTTATAGGGCTTTCAAGATCACAGCAAGACTATGGGTGCACAGTGTATGGATCAGTGAGGCCCTACCTGAAGATTATTGATGTTATACACTATGATGGGAACAAGCTGACCCAAGTTCTTGCAGGACCAACCCTATATCTAGTTTCTGTACGGAGGCTGGGGAACCATCACTCACCATAAGGTGGCATTCCTTTCTTAAATTATCTGCTAGCAACAAGACTGTTTTGGAGCTGCATGAAGCATGTACTGGAGTCACTTGGTGTGGGGCAAGTACAAACGCAAATCTAGATTCGGAACTGACTGCCACCTTGCTTACTGCAGAAGCCTAGAGTAATTTTAGATTTAGTGCAGTACTGAAGAGATTGCATCCCTACATCCATTTCCTATTGCAATATTTTATGGCATTTTAAATGAGCACCAAAGCTATATAGTTGTATTCACGGATGGGCCAAAACAGGACACCTCTGTTGGCTGCTCTGTCATTTTCATTGATTGTGCCCTCAAGATCCCAGCTACCTCAAGAATTCAGTGTGTTCGATGCTGAATTGTAACACAATCTTGAGGGTACTTGAGCAGATGAGCTGTGTTGTGATTGCTAAATTCCTCATCTATTCTGACTCCCTTAGTGCCCTTACCTTAAAAACTTGTACCCAGCAGATAAAATAGTGCAGCATATCCATGACACTTACTCCACCTATAAAGGCAGGGGAAGGAGGTGTCATTCTGCAGGGCACATGGATATGAAGGGAAACAAAATGGCAGATATAGCAGTGAAGGAGGCATGTTGTGGTAATCAGATAAGTCATTGTGCCATCCCACTACATAGTATTACCTCACTGCTGAGATACAGAGTCATGCATGGATGGAAAGAAGAATGGCTGGAAGTGATAAACAATAGGTTGTGCCTAGTAAACAGATTGTCCGTGACGCGTACCTCCTCATGCGTCTCCATGTAATACACAACCCTATGATGCATGGCTTCTTGCCTAATAGATTGTGTTTTATGTTCACAAGAGAGCAACAGCTGATTTACGAACATATTTGTACCAACAGGTTTGCCTTCTATTTTAATTGATAATGAAACAAATGTGGTAGAATTTGTAAGGTTCTGTGCATTGCCGGACTCGTTCCTTAAAATTTTAGGGAGTAGCTTTGAACATGTTATCAGGTTGGCTGGCTCATCAGAGTTTTATTTTTTATTTTTTTTTTAAGTAATCAGCTATCCATATATCCCTGAATCATTATTTTAGTTTTCCTCTTCTGTTGCTTGTGTTTTAATTGACAGTTTTAGAACTTCCATCCATATTTGCCCTGTCTTGAAGGATGTGAGGTATTGCGATTGTCCAGGTGGTTGTGAGGGAGATAGGGAGAGAGTTAATGTAATTATGTAAAAACTGACTTGTTTTATAACATTTTTAACTGCATTTGCTTCTGTTACTATTCTTAAGGACACTGGTAAGCATGCTGTTGACTGCCCATAAACTGTAAAAAAAACACACACACGCGTGCGTGCGTAATTTATACCAATATTAGTGTGTTTTGTCCTATTCCATTCCTACATGGAGCTAAGAAAGAATGACCAGATAACCATCAGTGCCTCAGTGTGTTCTGTAATCTAGATTAATATGTCTCATGACAAGTATAAGATACCATTATACCAGGTATATGGCCAGAAAAGCACACCACCTCTTGGAGCCAGAGCATCCAGTGCCAAGGGGATGAAGGGAGTTGAGTATGTACTGAAAAACCACTACAATTTAAAGTAGGATATTCTGATTTTGTGGCACTGTGCACATTGTTGTATCCACTTATAGATTATTGTGTGAACTACCTTCCTCCCCCCACCTCCCTCAATTTTTGTTTTAAAATAATCAGACATTAATGTGTTCTTTTAAAAGTACTGTGTTACACTGTTGACTGAAAACTTTGCACCTTGTGCACCACATCAAACTTGATTCGTGAAGTAAAAAGGGGCTCATTTAGGTGTAAGTAAAATACTAATGAGAAGTGCCTTAAACATGCTAAGGACAGTGCTTGCTGCATCTTTGTGATTCCATAAATACATATTCCACTTTGATAGCACTGAATAGTGAGTAAGTCAGGGGACTCATTCAGAAATTACATGTTGGAAGTTTGAGATTGTTACCGTTCTCAACCTGTGGGCTAGCAACCATTTCCAACCCTGTTACTGAAAAGTGTTGTCACACTTCAGCAAACATTCTGTGTTTGAGCATGAAGATCTCAGCTGCCTGGAATATGATAGTGACACAAATCTGATAGTACCAAAGTGTTGAAAGCATGTTGATGTGAAACATTGCTTAATGTTCAAGCTTTCCAATGCCTGCCAGGCTTCATTAGTTTAAGGACTAGTCGGACTCTGTGTATTATGACTTTTAGTTCACTTTTTAGTTTTTTGAGGTCTAGAAAGGTACTTTGAACTATTTTAATACTATTAGTCAACTGAGTGTACTACAAGCATTCACTGACCCCCTCCCCCCAAACTAACAAGATAATTTTTAGCATGTGAAATTGTTTTTGGTCATTAAAAAAGGGGGGGGGGGGCAGGGGCAAACTGAGTATTGAAAAGTTATGTACTTTGTACATTCAAAAAGTTCTAGAAATAATAAAAGTATTTTCTTATGTTCTGCAGTGAAAAAACTGCTATAAGTTACATGGTATGCAATTTGCCAAGACAAATAGAACAGTTATATACAAATTTATCAATTGTTGCAATGCCTTAAACGCAACCTCTGACCATTCTTTTCTTGATGGAACCAAATTTATTGACCAAGTCAGATTGATCCTACATCTTATCATATGATTCAGTCAGAACACTCTCATAATAAAGCTGTGTTTTATATCACCTGTAACATTGCTGCTGGCATATCAAGATGAAAATTTAATTGCAGTAGAGACAGTCCTTTGGATTCTTCTGTCTCGTGTTGTGATGCACGCTGAAACTTTTCCAACAGCCTTACCTTCAATGACCCATCAGACTGTTGACTTTATTATTATTATTATTATTATTATTTATCTGTCAAGTTCTGTGGGACCATGCAAGCCACTAGTAATTGGTCACAGAACAAGTCAATACCTAGTTAACAGAATGCTAATTAGAAATTTTATAAATGAAAGAATTAATGAGACATAAAAAAAAAATTAAGAGAGAGCATGCAAATGAATAATACATTACACGGAAAAGTTCTAATTTCAATCCTGATATCCTAATAGTGGTTTGTTTCAAGTTTTAAAGAATCAGAACAAAAAAATGTGTAGTTGCCATATCCACATACATTAATGCAAAGTGTAAATTAAAAAAATGAACCAGAGAATTCTACTACTCAGAAAAAATAGATGGTTATGAAAATGTAGATAGTTAGAAAATGTGAAACGGTTATTCAGAATCTCAGATGAAGACAGTTCTGAAAGTTAACAGAAAAAGAGACTATGAAGAAAAGAAGAAAATACATGAAATGGGGATAGGTTATAGATACCCCTTGAGTGGAGGCATTGATCTTCCTCTCTTATGAACAACTGTATAGTAGCAAAGATACAGTGTCAATATTCGCCCTCGTACTTCCTGTGCAGTTCATATCCAAGAGATAGAAGTATTTCTTCAGCAACTATAGTTATATTTATTGAAAATCAGCAACCAGTTGCACAAAGGAATTTTATTTCCTTGACCAGTTTCAGGAGCCGGTCGTGGTGGCCGAGTGGTTCTAGGCGCTACAGTCTGGAATCACACGACTGTTACGGTTGCAGGTTCGAATCGTGTCTCGAGCATGGATCTGTGTGATGTCCTTAGGCTAGTTGGGTTTAAGTAGTTCTAAGTTCTAGGGGACTGATGACCTCAGAAGTTAAGTCTCATAGTGCTCAGAGCCATTTGAACCAGTTTCAGGCTCTTAGAGCCCTTCTTATAGTTACTGCCCTTCTTATAGTTGTAAACTCTTGAAGAAAGCCACAAAGTGCCTGAATTGATTAAGGAAATAAATTTCTTTTTGTGCAACTGGTTGCTGGTTATTTCAATAAATACGGATATTTGTTACATTTGTGAGTCTTTCCAAATTCAAAGTGACAAAACTTTTCAAGCTGCACCTGAAAAATGTTATCCAAACAATAATGGTGTTTACCAGCCACACACAGGAGAATCTGGGAGACCTCAATGGTCATTACTTGTACTAAACAAGCTCCCTTAATAGTCAGGTACTTCTGTGTTACTGGTGTAACAAGTTAGTGCAAAAATTTTGAGATCTATTAATGTTCACTGCTTACAAAAGTCAATGTACAACTTGGATTACAACAGGAAAATAAAGTATTGTGACTAATGAAGGCATATTACTAACAACATTATTTATAACCTATTCACGGATTGCCCTTGATGACACATCTGTTAATAATGCTGATATCCAAAGATTATTGAGCACTGAAGAAAATGGTTGTGACAAATTGCCTCCTGGACCAAAGAGCTTCAGACATAATATCTGTTGATAGCACCATGAGGTGCAAGGATGTGATTATGATGTCTGTCTTAAGCAGATAACCATTAAGTCACACACCAGATTGACCAAATGCCTCACTTCACATACTATGCATTGGACTGCAGGCTAGTCAGAAGACTTTTTGCTCAGTGGTCAGTTTCCAATGTATGACTAATTCTTCTGATAGAAGTGTACCTATTTGGAAGTTATAGTGTGCTCTTGTTACTTGTGGATGGGTTCAGAGTGCTTGTTACTTGATGTGGTATGCTGTGATAGTGAATTAAGTTTTTTTTTTTTTTTTTTTTTTTTTTTTTTTTTTTTTTTTTTTTTTTTAACCATTGACTGTCAGCAGAGAGTGCAAATGAACATTGTGTTAATAAACATCCACACTGTACTGTTTACAAACTGGCAAGTTCATAACTAAAAACTTATAGTTCTGCATCTACATCAGCACTCTGCAAGCCACCTGATGGTGATTGGCAGAAGGTATTTCTGGTACCACTAACTGATCCTCCCCTGTCCTCCCCCCTCCTGTCCAATCTGTTCCATTCACAAATGGCATGTGTGAAGAATGATTATCGCTTAATCTCCACCTGTATTAGTTCCAATTTCTCAAATTTTTCCATTGTGGTCATTTTGTGAGATGTGTGTGGGAGGAAATAATATTTTGCCTGACTCTTCCTGGAACATACTCACTCAGAGTTTCAGTAGTAAACCACTGTGTAACGCACATTGCCTCTCTTATAGCATCTGCACAGAAGTTTCTTCAGCATCTCTGTAACGCTGTTGCGCTGACTTAAATGATCATGTGACAAAACACGCTGCTCTTCGTTGGATCTTCTGTATTAGTCCTACCTAATAGTTCTTTATTAGTCCTACTACTACAAGTTCAATAGTGACGAGTAATACTCAAAATCAAAACTATTTTTTTTTATTTTTTATTTTTTTTTTTGTAAGCTACTCCTTTCATGGCTGAGTTACATTTCTTTAAGGTTCTTCCTGTAAATCTCTGTCTGGCAACTGCTTTTCCTACTATTTGTTTTATTCAGTCATTCCATTTAAGGTCACTCCAACTACTACCAGATATTTTACAGTAGATATGTACTGGTGGTGTTACGTATTGGCCTGCTGAGACTCTTGATCACTGGATATGTATGGACTGTTTAAGCAGACATGAAAGTCTGACCTTGATGTCCATTGTGGCTTTTTATGAAGAGTGCTGTTTCATTTCATAGGAAACCATTTTTACTTGGTAGTATGTTTACATCAAAAAGATCGTGTACAAACTTTGATTAGAAGTTCAGGTGAGTGTATGGATACTTCGTAACATGCAGTGTGCATCGACACCTCAAAGCATTTCTGTCAGTCATTACCTACCAGTGATAAGCAGATTTTGCAAGAATAGCTTTGATCGAAAATTAATAAATTATTGATGAGCTAGTGTATCTTAACATGTGTACACAATAAATGGCAGAGCCATTTTGAGGATTAAAGCAATGTTGCAAACCATCATATTGGTGCAAAATTTCTATGTTCAGTGTTTGTATAAGTATTTCTATACCCAATATCTTCTTCAGTTGCAAACGGTGTGGAATCATCATGTGATTAGCTCGTACTATGTATTTTGCTATTTTTTTTTCAGTGTATAGGAAGTGGTATAAAAGAACTAATAAAGAAAGGGAAAATTATGAAAGATGACCTGATCATCAGTGATTTCACTTAACAATTCATCATTTGTGATGCTTTCAGAAAGAAAGTGCTGACATTATACCGAGACTAAAAACGACTACCCTGCAGAGCCACTTTACCCCATGAAATGAAAAGCACAAGATTTAATACTTTTTGAAACTTGACTGACAACAAAAGTCTTCATACCTGTGCCTGTAGTGCATTCATTTTGAGCCCCCACTGCTTGTATTCACTGTGTGTAATCATAGTCCCTTACACTCAGCAACAGAATTTTTCATAATTGGCAACATGTAAAATAATTTCACTGATGAACAAGTGTTATTGGATGACAGTAGGCATAAAAACCTCTTTTTACTGCCAGCTGTATGAGTTCATTTTAAACAGTACACTGTAGTCACAGTTCAAAGCTATAGCAAAGGATATCATATACAAACATAATTTCAAACTCCTAATTCCATAAATTATCTGTTACATGAGAGATGCAGTGGTTAGCACACATGTAAGTGATTGTTAAATCCCTTTCTGGCCACGTGTATTAAGGTTTTATGTGGTTTCTCAAAAAGGCCAAGATTAATTTTCTGCAGCATCCTCATCCAACCTCCATCTTTGTAGACCTCACCATTTACAGGACATTATACCTTATTCTTCTTTCCTTTTCCTCCATGGGAACACCTCACCTGCAAAGCAAAACTTGTGTGGCAAATTTTTTGTGCAAGCAGGATATAAAGATTATCTTAATTTTGTACCACCCACTGTAGGGTGTGGACAGTAGAGATTAGTACACTTCTAAACTGTTATCCCTGTGATGTGGGCAGTGTTTTTCCCCCATGGAATAATCTTGTCTTTATTCTTAACAAATAATACAGTCTTCCACAAATGCCGGCCGGTGTGGTCGAGCAGTTCTAGGCGCTACAGTCTGGAACCGCGTGACCGCTACAGTCCCAGGTTTGAATACTGTCTCGGGCATGGATGTGTGTGATGTCTTTAGGGTAGTTAGGTTTAAGCAGTTCTAAGTTCTAGGGGACTGATGACCTCAGAAGTTAAGTCCCATAGTGCTAAGAGCCATTTGAACCATTTTTTCCCACAAATACCATTGTTCAGTGATTGTATGTGGAATGTAAGAGAAATCATGTCTATCAAAAAACTGGACACCTTTCTGAGCTGATTAACAGAATTTCACCTTCTTTTTTGGACTATCTTTGGCAAACCAGATAGTTATTATTGCTTTTCTCTGAACTTTATTTCTTTTCCAAATTTCTCCTTTGTTTCCTTTACTGCTTCCTCAGTGTACAGATTGAATGACATTGAGTACAGGCTACAACCCCATCTGACTTCCCTTTCATGTCCTTTGACTCTTACAAATGAAGATTAGTTTCTGTACAAACTCCCTGTATTTTATTCCTGTTACCTTCAGAATTTCAAAGAGTATATTCCACTCAACATTGTCAAAAGCTTTCTCTAAATCTACACTGGCTGTAAATGTATATTTTCCTTTTTTCAACCTATCTTCTGAGATAAGTCAAACGGTCAGTATTGCCTCGCAGATTCCTATATTTCTCCTTAACTCAAACTGATGACTGCTGAAGTTGTCTTCTTTAAGGTTTTCCAGTCTTCTGTAAATAATTTGTGTAAGTATTTTGCAACCATGACTTACTAAACTTGTAATTTGGTGATATGCACACCTGTCAGCACTTGCCTTCTTTGGAATGGAACTACTCATTATATTCACAGTGTCTAATGGTAATTTACTTGCAACATATATTTTGCACACATGGTATAGTAGTTTTACTGTGGCTGGCTCTTCCAACGCTCTCAATAATTCAGAGGGCAAGTCATGTGTTCTGGAGTCCTTGTTTCAACTCAGATTTTTCAGTGCTCTTTCAGATTCTTCTCAAAGTATTGTATACCTCATCCCATCTTCATCTACTTCCCCCTCCTCTTCTATAGAATTGCCTTCAAGATTATTTTCCTTGTATAGCCCTCTATATATATTTCTTCCACCTTTCAGCTTTCCCCTTTCTGCTTAGTACGTACTGGCTTGACGCACAAGCTCTTGATATTTTTACAACTGCTTCTCTTTTCTCCAAAGGTTGCATTAGTACTCTTGTATGTGACATTTAACTTTCCCCTAGTCATCCATACTGCTTAGCCATTTTGCACTTTGTCAGTCTCATATTTTAGATTGTCTGTATTCCATCTCTTGCTTCACTAGCTGCATTTTTAAATTTCCTCCTTGTGTCAATTAGAGTCTGTATCTCATGAGTTATCCAAATATGGTCTGTATCTCCCGTGTGTTCCAAATATATGTACCAGGACTTTCTTTTTGCCTATTTGATTCTGTGCTCTTTTCACTATATCGTCTCACAAAGTTATACATTTATCTTCGATTGTATTCTTTTTTCCTTTTTCAGTCAGCTGCTGTCTAATCCTTCATTTCCTCAGAAACCTGTGGTTCTTTCAATTTACCCAGGTCCCACTACCTTAACTTCCCACTTTTTTGCAATTTATTCAGTTTTAATTTGCAGTCTGTAACCAGTAAGTTTCTCCCAGAGGCTACACCTGCCCCTGGAAATGTTTGGAATTTAAAATATGCTTTCAAAATATTTGTCTTTCCATTACATAATCTAACTGAATTAATCATCTTGAGGTTGAAACCCTTCTGTCTGTGTTTGCTTTACCAGTAGATTTGTGTTTGGAGAGGGCCCGCCTTAAGCCTGAAACTTTCCCGTGTCCCCACTTTACCCAAGTAAGTGGTAAGTGCTAGCAATATTAGACAATGTTCTGTACAAAATTCTATCAGGTGGCTTCCTCCAGTCCATATTCTCCTACGATTTTTCCTTCTTTTCGTTTTTCTGTTATTTAATACCAGTCCCCATGACAATTAAATTTTCATCTCCATTGACTATAGGAATAATTTCTTTTATATCATCATACATTTTTTTCATTTGTGTCATATGCAGAGCAAGTAGGCATATAAACTTGTACTACTTTGTTGGGTGTTGACTTTCTTTTTATCTTGTCTGCTGTGTGTTCACCATGCTGTTCATAGTAGCTTACCCACATTTGTACTTTCTTGTTCATTACTAGACCTACTTCTGCAGTGCCTCTCTTTTATTTTGTGTTTATAACCCACTACTCATCTAACCAGAGGACTTGTTTTTCATGCCAGCACACATTGTATGTAACTCGAGAGGATGCCATTCCCAACCTCCCTACCTCAGAATAAATCTGAGGAGGTGCCAGGAATTGAATTGTTCCTTAAATAAGATCATAGTTGGTACCTTCCTTCACTTTTGGCAAAAATATCAGTGATGAGAGTGTCTCCCAAAAAAAAAATGGTACATCTGGCTCCAATACTTTGCCTGTGACATCTAAATGGGGATGAGTATGGTGTTAGGCACTTGTAAATATAAATACTTAAATCATGAATTTACTATCCTATTTCACATGGGTAGCAAAAAATTCAGTATCGCTTGGCACACTATGACACTATGGTACAAATGACAGTTCAGAATGATCGATAACAACTAAGTTCATGTAGTGAATGACTGGCTAAAAGCAGAGTCCAAAACACAGCAAAGTCATCATTAGAGTACAAAATCAGTCCAGAGTGAATACGAAAACAGCAAAAACTGCAAAACATCATATGAAAGGCATCCTGAAGGATTCAGGTGATAAGAGACAAGTGGCAGTATGTGACTTTGCTTGCGTAATTAAGTGCAGAACTCCACCAGATGGCACAAGCCGAGAGTACAATAGGCACACCATCTGTGGAGCCATGAGGGACTGTCTCTACTTGCCAGCCACATTATGTAGGCTCCATATTGATACTGTAGTTTGGCAGGGAATCTGAATCACTGTCAGATACAAGAGTGAACTCATTGGTACACATTAGAACAGATATATTAAGTACTTAAATATTTTTTCTCAACAATTCTGCATTATCCACAAATCACCTGACTGCTCTGTAGAATGCACTTCCATTTACACCCCCAGTGTATGCACTGAGTGAGGTGGTGCAGTAGTTAGCTCACTGAACTCGTATTCAGGGGCATGACGGATCAAATCCACATCCGGACATCCTGATTTAGGTTTCCTGTGATTTCGCTAAATCGCTACAGGCAAATGATAGGATGGTGCCTTTGATAAGGGGATAGCCAATTTCCTTCACCATGTTTTCATACTCCAAGTTTCTGCTCCTTCTCAAATGACACCATTGTCAACAGGATGTTAAATTCTAATCTTCCTTCCATCATTCCTTCGTACATATCTTGTCTCTTATCAGTGCAGGAGCATTAAGAGTTCATCCACATTTGCTGGTGTATGAAGTCATATTTTAACTGTTTGTGGTACTGTTTGCAGTCCTGTTGGAGAGCTAATTGTATGTGCTGAGTGCATATGGTTCAGAGATTAGCAGCAATTCACTTTATCCTGATAGTTTTATATGTTAGACATTTAGTTTATTAGTCATCTCAGTGCAATTTGCAGATAACTTTCCACTTCTGTCACAAAGAATTTATTTACTTTTTCCCCTTAATTTTGTGGTGTTTTTAATTAAAGGAGGTTCTTCACTGTAGTGAAAGATAAAGAGGCCCTTTTTCATCCAGATATTGCCGATGACTCAGTAGCTAAGTGGAGAGTACTGCCAGAATAGCTAAAGTATTGTGTGCAAAATAGAATTGTCAACTTAGCTAGAAAACGTATCTTCAATTAATATCACTGAAGAAATTGTGGATATTGCACTATAGATACCGATGTTGGCGTGTTCCAGTAAACTAGCTGTTTAAATGTAACAGATCATGAGATAGAATGGTTGCCTTTCTAATTGATCTTGACCATGAAAAGACAAATATATATTGATTTAATAATGCTACATTTCAAAATGTGTTGGTCAACATTGAGCTTGTAATGAACAAAAGTGTCTTGAAAGAACTTTTTATAAAAATTTGATCCTCCCAGAAGTAGCATCTCACTTTGATAGTTTTTCTTGTTGCATGTTTGTTCAAGATAACTACTAAATGCTCGGGATATAAATGTGTGAATGTACAGATAGGAACGTGGATGATCATAGCTAATACTTAAATGTATTTACAAAATTTATAAGAATAAAATTGAAGAGAGTGCAGAATTCACAGCTCAGTGTTATTACAACACTGCAAAGGACACAACATATATGCATTTTGTCTGATGTTAGGAGTGTGGCAGCTCATACCATTCACTACTTCCCTACCTTAGCAAAAGAAAAAAAAAAAAAATCTGTATTAGTATATGCCTTCATAATGAGTCAGATATTCAGCACACCTACATTAAAAAGTTTATTGTCATCCAAAATAGGTATTGGGTAAAATATTTTCAAACACAATATCACTCAGCAGTTGTAAGTTGGGCCACTGCGGCAAGCACAATGCGCACCGACATTCAAACGGCACACCTGCAACTACCCAAGGCAGCTGGCCAGGAGCAGCCCAGTCTCTGACCGCCATCACCAGGTCTGTCGTGGACATGCAGCAATACACTCGTGACATTTGATGTGGATAGCATCTTTGTAAGAGCATGCACTGGCCTCCTGGCCCTCAGATGTTAAAAGTGTGAGAGACATGTAAACGACTTTTCATTGTATTCATGTTGAGACCACTCTGTGAACCAATAAATTGTATCTCTTTTATGGCTGTGCAGTTCCTTGTGCTCCTAGTTATAATGCAAGTGACAATATCAACAGTCAAAAGGCTTTACTTCAGTCACTTCTGCAACAACAGCAATGACCATGTTGGAACGGTTGTTGGTTGTGTTGACCCAGGCTCAGCCACCAGTTGTTCACCTGCTGCTGTTCCCCTCCTTTGATGAATCCATGGAAGACTGGGACATTTACGAGAAGCAGCTTTGCTAAAATTTCCTGGTGTTCCAGGAGCTTGACATGGAGGTCTGTCATGCTTCTTATCGTGGATACCCCTAACTTACTGTGCCAGTTAGCTCCTCTGCAAGAACCAGCATCACTTTCTTTTGACAATATGTGTAGTTTGCTGTCCCCCTATCGTCGCAAACAGCTGCAGCAATCATATATCGATTTTGGGCAGCCAATTTTCGTGACCTCAGTTGTAAGTGTCGATTCATCATAGCTAAGTCTCAGGAGTCTTATGCAGATACAGTGGTCAGAGATTCAATAACTTGTTTGGCCCAGATAAAAGAGAGTGCAGTAATACGTCCTTCAGTTTGAAGACCCCACATTAGAAGAGGTCATTCAAGGTCTCCTATGCCATGTAGCACCAGTTAGAGACTTGGAGTGATGTCATCATTTTTGACAGCATGCATCTCTGGCGCATGGAGCCTAGCATGCTGGAGGGAAGAGGAGGTAGCCATAGTACAAGCAAGCCATCCGGACTGCCACAGACAAACATATCATATGCAGGAAACAGCAAATGCCACTTCTTATGTTGTGCCCCTCTTGTTTCATACAGCATGAGTGGGTGACCTCTTGTCATAAAACAGAAAAAAAAAAACAAAAAACAAAAAAAAAAGGTCACCACATAGCAGTGGTATGTCGATCTCTACCCAGACAGGAGTCATTGCAGGAGTCAACGGACGTCGATTTCGTACTGTTTCGTCATTGTGTTTGCCATTGTATGCAGGCCAGTAGAAACTTTCCATTGAAGTCCATGTGATGGATAAGCCAATTATCCTATAAATCATTGTGGGAGTCACCGTGTCCCCACTCAACAGGCAGATCTCTGCCAGGATCAAATCCCCATTGGTATGCATCAAGCATCAATTGGTAAGCTATAACTATCAGTAGATTCCTGTTCTCAGGCTATTCACAATCGACAATGTTAAAAAGCCAGTTGTCTGTTCTGTTACATACTTGATGGTTAATGCTGTGAGTACTGAAAATTTGTTTGGGTAAATGCCTTTGATACTTTTAGTTTTTCTATTGCAGATGTGGTGTTCTACCAAGTGGCTTATCACAAACTAGATTCCTTGTTGTCTGAGTTTTTGGCTCTGTTTGACCCAGGATTAGGTTGTGCAAACAATTTAACACCACATATCACTCTCAAACTCAAACCCTCTTTCCACCCTCGCTTTTTTCAGGAGAGGCCATTGCCGGTAGCTTTATGTGATCAGATTAAGACAGAGCTGGATCACTTAACGTCATTGGGATGATTAGGCCTATTTCCTCATGTGAATGGGCTGTGTCCTTAGTGTTTGTAAAGAAACCGCCTGGTCAGCTTCAGATCTGTGAACTTCGAAGTTACTATTAGTGTACAGTCAGTCATAGACACTTATCCCTGTGTAGCCTAGAGGAATTGCCCACGAAGTTGGCTGGTGATCAGTTCTTTACAAAAATCCACTTTTCCGAAGCCTACTTTCCGATTCTGTTGGACAAGGCATCAAAACAGTTGCTTGTGTTTAATACGTCTTTCGGCCTCTATCAGTGTCAACGACTAATGTTTGGGGTCACTTGTGTGCTTGCCACCTTTCAGTGTTTTTTAGGACAGGTTATGATGGTTGTCCCTAATTGCATTAACTATCTTGATGATGTAATTGTGACAGATTCTACTACAGAGGATCACCAATGTAACCTCTGTCCTTTGTTTGCTGTTCTACAGGCTGTGGGGTTGTCAAATGTAATCTCCCTAAGTCTCACTTTTCCCGCCTCACATTGTTTATTTGGGTCATGAAATTTCCCATCAGCGCATACGCCACATGGAACAACATTTCACCGGGATTACAGATGTGTCCTGTCGGTCTAATCTATGAGAGCTTAGGGCATTCCTCAACAAAGTGGCATGCTATTTCCAGAGTAGCTACTATCACCCACCCCTTGCATCTGTTGCTTTGGAAAAGTGCTCCATTTGTTTGGTGTGCAGCCTATGAGCATGCCTTTGTGCAGCTTAAAGATAGCCTTTGCTCCACGTCTTGTCTTACATCATTTCGACCCAGCAAGCATCTGGTACTGACCATGGTTCTGTCTCAGTAAAGAGTGAGAGCAGTCCTAGCCCATCACCATGCAAACGATTGCAAACAGCCTATTGCCTTTGCACCGAAAATGCTCAACTCAGTTCAGCAACATTGTTATCAGGGGAAAAAGAAGCTCTTGTTATTGTCTATGCCTCAAAAAATTTCATGTGCTCTTGCATGGTGCAGAATTTTATTTAATTACCAACCATAAGCCTTTGTTTTCCCTGTCTAACCAACTTCCTTACTGGATAAAGCCACACTTTGTCTTCAGTGTTGGGCTCTGTTCTTGTCTCAGTACATTTATGAGATCCATTTTCGTCCTGTGTCACAACATACGAATGCGGATGCTCTTTCCCAGGTCCCCATGGGCCCTGACCCCTCATTTGACCAGGAGAAACTGTTTTATTTTCAACTGTATATGGAGGTAAGGCATGTGGTACAAGGTGTGCAACTTTGCTTCTGCCATTTTTTCCCCAACATTTGAGGCTATAACAAAACAAAATGGTTACACATGTATCATTCAAAGTATTTCCATCACTGGCTACTACTTTCTCCCATCTTTCGGGCAGTGTATGAATCTTGCATTTAAAAAAATTAAAAAATTAAAAAAAAAAGTTCATCTTTGAAGCAATCCATGAATCGATCCAATTTGTGACGTCTTCATGAGATTGGAAGTGTTGGTCAGCCAGGCTATGTGTCATTGATCTAAACGGGTAATAGAGGGAGCAATGGCGGGTGAGGTAGGACTTCCCATTTTAACGTTTCCAAGTACGTTTTGACCTCTTTTTGCAATGTGAGGTCGAGCGTTGTCGTGCTGCAAAATCACTTTATTGTGCCTCTCACTGTATTGTGGTCATTTGTCTATTAATGCCATGCCCAAACCCATTAATTGTGTTCGATAATGAGCACCTGTGATTGTTTCACTTGGTTTTAACACCTCATAGTACATGATGCTGAGCTGGTCCCACCAAATGCAGAGCGTGATCTTGGAGCCATGAATATTCGGTTTGGCCATCGACATGGAACCATGGCCGGGATATCCCAATGACTTTTTACATTTAGGGTTATCATAATGAACCCATTTTTTGTCCCCGGTCACAATGTGGTGCAGAAATCCCTTCCGTTTTTGCCTCTGAAGCAACTGTTCACAAACACACAAACACTGTTCAATTTCTCTAGCTCTCAGCTCACACGGGACCCAAGTTCCTTCTTTCTAAATCATGCCCATAGCCTTGAGACATTTTAAAATGGCTTGCTGTGTCACTCCCACTAGTCGTGCCAGTTCTTCTTGTGTTTGATGCGAGTCTTCATCCAGCAATGTCTCCAATTCTCCACCAGTGTGCCCTTCTACGATGTTAAAATTACCATCCTTGAAGCGTTGAAACCACTCACAATACATTCTTTCACCAATAGCATCCTTACCATACGTACTTGAGAGCGTTCGCTGAGACTCAGCCGCTGTTTTGTTCATGTTGAAACAAAACAGTAACACCTCCCGCAAATGATGATAATTATGCTTGTAAACTGACATTTTCAATCAATAACAACTTTATGATGCAGACTCAAACCAAATAATGTTTGAATGAGGGTATGTTGACCGAGGTCCAAGCTAACTGCCTGACGTCTGTGATCTGTTTCTTTCGACTGACTTACTGGTGTCGCCACCTATCGCCAGAATGGCGGAAGCATAGTTGTACATCTTGTAGATGGCTTTTCCACCACCAGTTCCTCTGCTGTGGAGACAGATTCAGTACTCAAGCAGGTCGTACGCATGATACGAGGCATGTTGAGGAAATAAGTGTATTAGATTTTTATATCGTTTTTGGAAAATGTGTATTTGAAAAAAAAAATACAGGATACTATTGATACACTTGACTATTTTTCCACATAATTGCCATCCCGTTCAGTTCATATAGTGAGCTGTGGCATAAACTTCTTATGCCCTCCTAGAAGAACTCTCCCTCCATCTCCTTCCCCCACTTCAGAACAGCTGTGTGTCAGTTGAAAATTTAATTCCATTCATGTACCTTCGGGAGGAGAGGTGATATGGGGGTGATTCTGAACATCCCAGCCAAATGAGTCCAAGAGCACCTTGGTTGTCAAGGCTGTGCGAGGATGTGCGTTATCGTACAACAAGCTCACTGCTCTCACGAACATTCCCCCCCTTCTGTTTTGAATGCTCCTTTTGAGTTTTTTAGGGTCTCACAATATTGTTGTGTATTGATCGGTGGCAATTGAGGCCAAGAGCCCTGCTGAGCTGCTGTTCAGTCGTCAGTCACGGACACTGCTCATCCTCTTGCTGCTCAGCAGGCATCTCCCATCACCACTGGTTTTGTTGACATTGCACCTAGCACAACAGTTTGGGCCAGGATGTTTAGACAGTGCCCTAACTGGATTCCGGCTGTTTTCCACAGCAGGTACGCCCATCAAACCTTCATGGTTTGCACCAAAGATCGACTTGTGGCATGCCACCGGAACCAGTTCCCTCCCAGGATGGGCACAGGGCCCCCTCCTTTGCTCATGGGCCCAACACCTTGTTCTTTGTGGGCCCTGCGCACTCCAGGGTCAAGCAGGCCTGGTCGTACCCACGTACCTTGTCAGTGTGTGCTTCATCAGAACTGACAGCAGGTTTGCTTTCTGTGGCCGGTGGCATTGCCTCCCACTGTGCTGAGCAGTCACTGCCATCAGTGGGGTGGAAGCCACGTCTCCAATGCCAGAACCTACCCTCTCCAGTACACCATCATTGATGCCCATGCCAGCACCCCTTGTTATAGACTCTGACGTCCAGATAGTCCCCACTCCCTTATCACCAATCCTGTCCACTGGGCTCGACAGGCATTGGGGGTGCACTTGTTTCACTCACTTTTATCCATACGCACCAGTCCAGATGGATTAGGAATTTCTCACACTTTTGGCTGCTGCACCTGGCACCGCACTGGACATCTTTTCAGTCACAGAATCGTGGGCGGTGACACTTGCCCCCCCCCCCCCCCCCTAATCCCCCTCCACAAGAAAGGAGGTTACCATACCTACCACCCACATCAGTCATAAGTTGGGCCACTATGGCAAGTGTAGTGCATGCTGACATTCAAACAGTGTGCCCACAACTACTCGAGGCGGCCGCCAGGGACAGCCTGGTCTGCCGTGTGTGCACAACACTATGACAGTGACACTAGATGCCGATAGCATCTTTATGTTTTCAAATGTGTTTGAGACACGTAAACTGCTTTCATTCTATCCTATTTGGTGTTACTCCATCACCAAATAAGTTGTATCTCTTCTATGATCATGTGTTTCGTTATGTTCCTAATTAGAATAACACGTTCATGTACTCTGTGTTGTTTAATTATCCATTTGCTGTGTAGTGTATTTCAGATTTATTTTAAATATTTGGTAAGTTGTTTCAGATCTCTATTTTTCTTCTTCTTCTTTCTTTCTTTCTTTCTTTCTTTTAATTGAAATTTATGTCTAGGTCTGTAAGTTCCTGTTCAAAGTTAGAACTTTTTATGTAATAATTGCTATTGTTTTTGTTAATGTTGTTATACCAGTTACTGGATACTCTTAAAAGGTGCAGCTAGAATCACTACATTTACTGAAGTTATTTAAAATAAATCTGATGACTGTTTCTATTTGTTATTCTTGTAGTGGTTTCTGTAGTTTTGAATTTATATCTATAAATCAAGCACATGCTTCTCAGAAAAGAATTCCATTGCTAAGAATTTAGCTCATATATAAATAGCATGTAACTATTAGGAGCAGACAGTTACACACTAAGTATACTGATGACATTCTGTGTACTAGTGATTTCATTCTGCTTTAAGAACTTTTTATTTGTTATGAAAAATGAAGTGCCTTGGCTGGAATAACAATAGTGTTATGAAGTGGATCAGATTGCTACTTACAACAATGAGGAGGCATTGACAAGCAGACAGGCATATCTACAAGTGGACTGTTCTGTATTACTTAGCTATCAAACAATGCTCTTCCTTGGATGAAGAAACACATCTGGTAAAGGGCTTTGTCTGATATCTAAATAATGTCTAACATTGTACTTTTAAATGTACCTGTCTGCTGGTCAATTCCTCCTCATTGTCATAAGTAGCAGTCTATTCTAATACATATTGTTACTTTTATATGTTACAGCTCTTTGTAGAGTTCCATGTTTTGTATGCCTGTCATTCTCCATCTATCAGCTGTAGTTCAGACCATTAGTTTACTTTTTTCAGTGTTACTGTATTGGGTATTGTTCATTTGCAAACATATCATCACCACCGCCACCACCATCACCACCACCTAGTTTATACCCACTGCTAGACACATTTCTCCTTTGGACTTCAGTCTTTACATTACACCGAAATAAACACTGGTATTAAAACTTAAAGTTAAATAATATTGAAGTTTTGTACGTGGTAATATTGTATTAGTCCATAATTTGATAAAATTTTAGATACATTTACATTGTGTCTTCTTACAAGGGAAACTCCCCATCACAACCCCCTCAGATTTAATGGTAATAAGGCCCAGTGGATAGCCCGTCAAAAACTGAACACAGATCAAACATGAAAACAGGAAGAAGGTGTATTGAACTGTGGGGTGAAAAAAGCAAAATAGAAACAGTGAGTGGTCAAAAAAAAAGTGTAATAAAAAGCAGCCTCAAATGGCAATGATGTCTTGGATAAGTGGTCATTATATAAACGTGATGAATAGTGAGAGCAGGCAGGGTACCACATAGACATCTCACAGGAGTGAAAACAACAAATAAACAGGTGTGAAGTATGTTACAACAAAAGAATTCAGCTCTCAAAACCTCCAAAAGGAACACAACTTCAAAAACAGTAAAAACTTATATCTTGGCAGAGTACAGAGAAACTGTGTGGTAGGTGAAACTGTTGCGTTCATTTGTTGCAGCTTATGTGACAAACTATTATGTTTTCATCATTTCCTTGGGAGTGATCACATTCACATTCATACAAACACCGATATTGAGCAAGAAGGTATATCTCACACCTTCCTGTTTTCATGCTTGATCTGTATTCAGTTTTTGACAGGCTCTTCTCTGGGCCTTCTTACCACAAAATCTGAGTGGTGTGCGATGGGGAGATCCCTTTTTAGAACAGTTGGAGGTACTTTTCAGACTGACTGAAAAAAAATTAACAAGAGAATCCATTTTTCTCAATGCTGCACAATTTTATTTTGATTACTGTAGCTGTTTTATTTTCATTTCAGTTAAATTGTGGTTATAAGTTAGCTTCTTGAAAATTACTTATTTACATATGCAGGAGTGGACAAATATATGGGAACACCAGAAATGCAACACATTACCATGCCTAATACAATGTAGGAAAACCATTGGCATTCAAAACAGCTTCCCATTTCCTTGGAGTGGATAAATACAGCTCATGTATTATTTTCAAAGGAATCTTCTACCAGTCTTCCTGTAAATTAGTGGAAAGTTTGTATGAAACTATAGGCTCAATAATATAATAATACTGAGATCTGGTGACTGTGGTGACGATGGGAGTTGCAACAAGTCATCCTCGTGCTCATAAAACCAGACCTGGACGATGTGAGCCGTGTGAACAGTTTGTCTTGGTACATAGTACCCCTATTGGGGAACAAATGTTGTACCACGGAAAGGAACTGATCAGCCAAAAATTACACACAATCTTTGACAGTAATGCCACTTTGCAGAGTAACCATGGTACCCTTAGAATGTCATGAAATCATCACCAAACCTCCACCACATTTAACTCATGGGACATTAACCCAGCCAGAAGTTGGGGTCAGTGTGAAACGAGACTCGTCTGACAAAATGACTTTTTTCCATTGGTCTGTTGTCCAGGTAATACCTGGCGTTGGCACCACATTTTCCTGTGTTCACATTTGCTCGAGTGATGTGTGGTTTGGGAATTGCAGCTCACTCTGCAATTCCAAGCTTATGGAGCACCCGTGATGTTTTGGTGCTGACAGAGTTCACAAGTGCGAATTCAGTTCTGCAATGACTTTTGCAGCTGTCGTCCTCTTATTTTTCATCAAAGTCCTCTTTGGCAACCGTCTTGTCATGATCATTTAACACATCCTTCCCTAGACATTGTGATTTAGTGGGCAATATTTTTCTGTTGTCCCTGTAGACTATAAATCTTCGATATGGTCCCTCTTGAAACACCAAACACTTTGGTGCCCTAGGTTATGGAAGCACTGAAAATCATGTATTAAGCATTGAGCCTATGCTTTTCATATGTAGGAATGTTCTTTGTCACTGAACCATCTGCCTGAAGATAGAGCTTGATGCCAAAACTATTTCCAAACCAAAATTGAGCAGAGTGAAACAACAGCATCACATTACTAGCAATTTCAAAGCAACAATTATATTATGTTTTCTAGGAGCTCGTGCCAAAGAATCAGAGGGAGACTGCACTACAACATGTGCCATCTCTCCTGGAAATTGCAGCACATGCCTACTTCCCAGGGAGTTTCCTTGTTGGACCACAGTTTCCAATGAGGAGATATTTGAATTTTGTGAAAGGGAAGTATGATCAGGTAAAAATAAATATGCTGTTTTGAAAATTTACTTCTCAACTTTGGTGGAAGATTAAGTAGCAAAGTGATATGTCTCTATGTTGCTAAACATATACAATTATGCATTTATCATGGTTATAGTTTATTTCTACTTACCACCTCTCCTCCCTCCTTCATGTGAATTGTTGTTAGTCCTTTTATTTATTTAGTATAATGAAGGTCTATAAATGTAGGATTATTTAGCATTTTTTAATCTTCATACTGACCAAGTAGGATTATGTAAGAACTTCAGTTCTTCTTCTTTCGTTGTTTCCTATTTTTCCAGTAGTCCTTCATCTTCTCCCCATGTTGTCATTTTCTTTCTTCTGTCCATCTTGTTCCTAATTTTGTATTTCTTCTGCTTTGGAAATTTAGTATTTTATTATTAGAAAGGTTTCTTTCTGTTATCTTCAATTCTCTAATAATGTTTCTTTTCAGTTCTTTTTTTTACTTCTGTGATTCATGGTATTGTCTCTTTCTTTTCCATAAATACAGTTTTTTATTTTTTTAGCACATTCATTTGATAGAAGCATTCATAGAGGATATATCTTCACTTTGCCATTACTTCGATATTTTTTTATTTTTATAGATTTCTTCATTACTTCTCATTTTCCAACAATCTGTAGTTTGTATTGCACCCATTATTTTTCTAATGATCCGTCTTTCAAATACCCCTATTCTGCGCAGCTTGTAGTTCACCGTTAAGCATTCACACAAACATTCGGGTTACCACTGTGGTATAGAAGTTTAGTTTTGTTTTTCTAGACTTGCAATTCCTGTTATATATCTTTTTTTTATCAAACAATACATACTCTTTTCCTTATTCTTAGCTCTTACAGTCATCGCAAATTTTTCTAGTCCATTCCGCTGTACAGTTTCTCTAAGATATTTAAATTTACTAACGTGCTCTGTTTTACATATTTGTGTGTTTAGGTGTTTTGTTGCATTTTTTAAAATATTTGTCATGAATTTTGTTTTTCATCTGAAAGTTTGAGTCCAGTTCTATTCACTATTTTTTTCAGAAGATGTATTTCAGTAACTACTTCCATCAGATTTTGTGGACATATTGCAAAATCATATGCAAAAGCCAGACATTTTACCTTAATTCCATTTGATTGCCTTCCCAAAATTATTGGTTCAGTTTTGAGATTTTGTAGCTCCAAATTCCAGATTCTTACAATTTTTCTCCCAAAACACAGTTAACAGTGAGGGAGACAGGCTGTCCTTTCGTCTAAAACGCATTATTATTTCAGACAGTGTGGAGTCTAGCTCTCAGGGAATGAGAAAAATATAGTGTAGTCAGGCACTTTTCTTACAATAAAATTGTTTTAAAGTCAGTATTACACAGGTTTTTAATAGGGTCAGAATTGGAACATTGGTATAGCTATCAACAACTCGTCATTATCTTCCAAATTATTAAAAATACTCCATACCCTGTGTCTAGCTAGCACCCCCCTCCCCAACTATCATACAGGTGCCCATGACCCAAATTTAACTTTAGATAGAATTCACCAATGATGATATCCAGTGTTTCTCTGTCTCCAGAATCAAATGCTTTCTTGAACCTGATACACGATATTGTTAAAAGTTTTCCGGTTAACATTTTTTGATGAATTATTGATTTTAAGTTAAAAATCTGGTCTGTGCAGGGTCTTACCTTTCAAAAACCACACTGATATTCTACCAGTAGTTTCTCTAAAGTTTCTTCAACTCTGTTGAGGAGAATTTTTGATAATATCTTGTGTGCCACTAGCAGCAGTGATAGTCCTCTGTAATTGTCAACGTTTTGTTTGCCTTCTTTTTTATATAATGGGGGGATTAATGCCATTTTCCACTCTTCCGGAATCTTTTCAGTTTTCCAAATGTTTTCAAAAAGAGAGTGTAGATCACTTATAATCTTTGGTTTTGACCATCTCAATAATACTCCTGTAATGGAGTCTTCACCACTTGGTGGGAAATATTTCTCAGTATTTTATGGTATTGCTGAAAATTCTAAGTTAACTTTACTCAACCATATGAAATGCTACAAAGTACAATAAGACTCTTATTGTTGGGGTTGGGGGGGGGGGGGGGGGCAGAGAGAGAGAGAGAGAGAGAGAGAGAGAGAGAGAGAGAGAGAGAGCCTATACTTCTTCATGCTATTCACATTTGGTGTACCAGTTAGCATGGGAAATGTGTTAATGTCAATATTTCCACTACACAGCACACAATTGCATGCTAAATGATTCTAAGTTCTAATTAATTGCTTCTTTTTTTGCTGAGGAGAGACGTTTGATTTTATGTTTTAGGATGTTGTATATTAAGTGTGATGTTTAAAAGTACATGACCAATAATGTGATGATAATACTGATTTTTATGCTACATTGCTTTTGTTATTTACAGTGAAAAAAGAACTACTTGTATAAAGGGTATTATCATTATATGCATTCAGTTTTTAGTATTAAAAGCTGCTGCTCAAGTCTGTGATATTCTTATAAAGGACATTATCATTATCTGCATTCAGTTTTTAGTATTAAAAGCTGCTGCTCAAGTCTATGGTATTCTGATTACTGCAAATAGTAAATAGCTAAGTTTTTGAAAACAGCTACAAGTTGAAAAAATACAAATTGCGACTTGTGGCTGTTTTCAAAAACTTGGTTTTATTGGTCGCTTAATAAATAACTTTTTGTACATTTATACACATTAATAGTATAAGGGGCGATCAAAATGTTTTCGTTTTAGGCCCTTGGTGCAGTATATATGCTGTTATGACTTGAGAAAACTACAGTCATATGCTCATAACTGTGGGATCTTTGATTGATCTGGGAGGTGGTTGATCAGAACTACGATATGTGAAATATTAGTTCACTTTATTAAAAGAATGATAAAAATATTTACTCAACTTTATGCAATGTATAGCCACAAGAATATGCTGAATATTTAAAGCTGTCTTTGAATATTAAAACATCACTTGATGCACAGAGTTAATAAATTTGTCTCTCGAAGTATAGACGTACAAAGTTTGAAAATACAGTTCCATCTGTAACATGAATAACACATGTGTTCTAACTAGAGTATGTTATCTCCTTGATCAGCAGTCATTATCTCTTTGCTCAGAGGACACGGACTGTAGAAAGCCTTCCTTTGCTCGGATGTATATTGATCTCAGTGCAGTGGCACTGCAGCACTGGGAGACAGGGCATGGCTTCACCAGCACCTCCCAATGGTCTTTGTGGAATGGGGGGGTTGTGCAATATCATAGTTTCGTATTATCAGACCAATTTTTTTCAAGTCTACTGTGACAAGTGCAGTTTACATTGAAATGTTTTGGGAATTTGTGAACTAGTTGGACAATGTACCTCAGCAGGTACCAACAGGATGGTGCCACAAGCCACACATCTCTAGTAACCCTGGCAGAGTGATTTCGAAAAGACTATGGCCCCCAAGGTCACTTGATTTAACACCACCTGACTTTTTCCTCTAGAGTGGCCTAAAAGAAAAGGTCTACAGCAACAAATCACACAACTTGGAAGAAATACAAGAGAACATCATCTGTGAAATCCAGGCAGCAGAGGTCCTGGCAGCAACCTTTGAGAATCTACAGCATCATGTTCAACTGTGTTTACAAGTTCAGGACAGTAACTTTTAGCACCTTTTGTGATTCGCCTTTATTTCCCCCTGAACATGGTATAACATGTACATTTAATTTCCCATTTTTTATGCAAAGCATTTAAGTGTAATTCAAGCAAATTTTTGTTTTTTGGGGCCTCTTTTGAGCAGGACATCATGTATTAGATCTATTGGAAACAAGCATGCCTATTTTCAACAAGTTGAAAGACTGGAATTATTGATTTGCGATATAGTTGTTGCAAAAAAATGCTGAAAAAATCATAAAAGTGTGCATGTTCAACGAATTAGACAAGCATAGTGTTGCATCATATTTCAAACATTTAATTGTGACAACACACACACGGCATAATTGCAACTTAAATGAATATTTGATAAAGTTGTTAAAACAAGGTGTTTAGTGGGATAACTAATGATGACACAGTGTATGTTTGGCATGATATTAAAAAATTAGGAGATAAAAAGCAATAGGCTACTTTCCTATGTTAAAAATATGGTTCAGACTTATTATTCTGAGAGATTATAACATTCAATTAGCATATACTGTCTATATTCTCACAAAAGACTTGTTATTTTTATGTAATTAAAGCTTACAAATCATTGACTATCAATATTTGGTCACATCATTGAAAATGCTCAGCTATTGGCTGAAGCATTGGTAACATCACAGGGTAGGAGTAAGACAAAGCTAACTTAGTAGTTTACATAGATTTCTGCAAATAGCTTGGGTATTTAGTGATGGAAAACACAATTACAAGTTTTAAGTAACAATAGAAAGGAATTTTGTGAGCGCTAATATTGGAAAGTGTGTTGACAGAAGAGCCAACACCGTGTTACTAGTGGAGGCCGAAATGTACGCGTTTTAGCTCACACCGGCTGGCGTGAGGAGGGAAGGACTATACTGACGTGAGGTCTGGAACATGCCAAGGAATTAGAATTCAGAAAGCGGACATAATTAGTTTGATACTTAACTTTAATCCATTAATGATGAACGTCGCTCTTGACGGTACATGATTCACAATATTATTTGTTCAGAATACATTCGTAGTAACTGAATATGGCGCCTTCTAGGTAATAGCAAATGACGTAGCTGAAGGCTATGCTAAACTGTCATCTCTGCAAATGAGAGCGTATGTAGTCAGTGAACAATTGCTAGCAAAGTCGGCTGTGTAACTGGGCGAGTGCTAGGTAGTCTCTCTAGACTAGACCTGCTGTGTGGCGGCACTCGGTCTGCAATCACTGATAGTGGCGACACGCGGGTCCGACGTATACTAACGGACTGCAGCCGATTTAAAGGCTACCATCTAGCAAGTGTGGTGTCTGGCGGTGACACCACAGAAACATTCCGAAAGATAATGTGTTATGGTCCACCCAATTTGAGCGGCAATATGTGCAACAATGGACATTCTTTTCCCTGCTCCCTGCAACATCAATAAACCTGCTGAAAACTTAAGATACTGTAGAAATTTTGCAAATAGATGTGTATCTTATAAGTACTCTGAAGAGCCAAAGAAACTGGTACACCTGCCTAGCATTGTGTAGGGCCCACACGACCATGCAGAAGCGCTCCAACACAACGTGGCATGAACTCTACTAATTTCTGAAGTAGTGCTGGAGGGAAATGACACCATGAATCATGTAGGACTGTCCATAAATCCGTAAGAGTACGAGAGGGTGGAGAACTCTTCTGAACACCATGTTGCAAGACACCCTAGATATGTTCAATAATGTTCATGTCTGGGGAGTTTGGTGGCCATTGGAAGTGTTTAAACTCAGAAGTGTGTTCATGGAGCCACTCTGTAGCAATTCTGGATGTGTGGGATGTCACATTGCCCTGTTGGAATTGCCCAAGCTCATCAGAATGCACAATGGACATGAATGGATGCAGGTGATCAGACAGGATGCTTACGTATGTGTCACCTGTCAGAATCATATCTAGATGTATCAGGGGTCCCATATCAATCCAACTGCACACACCCCGCACCATTACAGGGCCTCCACCAGCTTGAACAGTCCCCTGCTGACGTGCAGGGTCCATGAATTCATGAGGTTGTCTCCATACCCGTACACGTCCACCCGCTCGATGCAATTTTATATGAGATTCTTCCAACCAGGCAACATGTTTCCAGTCATCAACAGTCCAATGCCGGTGTTGACAGGTTCAGGCGAGGCGTAAAGCTTTGTGTCATGCAGTCATGAAGGGTACATGAGTGGACCTTTGGCTCCGGAAGCCCATATCAGTGATGCTTTGTTGAATCATTTGCCTGTTGACACTTGTTGATGGCCCATCATTGAAATCTGCAGCAATTTGTGGAAGGGTTGCACTTCTGTCACATTGAATGATTCTCTTCAGTTGTCATTAGTCCTGTTCTTGCAGGATATTTTTCCAGCCACAGCAGTGTCCGAGTTTTTTTGTTTTACCGGATTCCTGATATTGATGGTACACTCGTGAGATGGTTGTATGAGAAAATCCCCTCTTCATCGCTACCTTGGAGATGCTGTGTCCCATCACTCATGTGCTGACTACAACACCACCTTCAAACTCACTTAAATCTTGATAAACTGCCATTGTAGCAGCAGTAACCAATGTAACAACTGCGCCAGACACTTGTCTTATATAGGTGTTGCCGACAACAGTGCCGGATTCTGCCTGTTTACATATCTCTGTATTTGAATATGCATCCCTATAACATTTTCTTTGGTGCTTCAGTGTAGATTGACGACTGTTAGTCATGAACTATGACCCAAAACACAATGAAATTATTTTTGGCAAATCTTGGTGCTGATTTCCTTTATATAAGACACTCAGCAGGGGAAACAACTCTTATCAAAGTATTCTTGGCGCAACGGATAGGACATGTAATTGAAAGTAAAGAGGATACAGAGTCAAATCTTGGAACAGTTGCTTATTTTAAAAATTTCACATGAAATACATAAATAGCGTTAGCATGAACTCATTGTAGGAGTTGTTTAAATGGTGGGATGTATTAAGTATAGATTCAAACTCATCTTAATCTGAGCAGTGGACAACTGAGGATAAATGTATTTACTTTTTGTATAAACTATTCACTTTTTTTAAAGCATTGCTAGTAGTATGCCCACAGTACAAAGAGGTGTAGGATGACGAGGATTTGTATACAGAGAGATATAAAGTATGTACAACATGCAGGTAACACAAACATAAGAGTTGTGATGTTTGTGAGTGTAAACTAACAACAGTGTCTGAAGCAGACGTACTTCATCTTTATGTAAGATGAGGAACCTTCAAAAGTTGACACAATAGCAATCCTTGCTGGACATTGTGATGATAAAAAAAGAAACATTGTTTCTAATAAAGTAAAAAGTGGGTGGTTACATTAACTAGGAAATATCTTTTTGAACATGATGTTTGTGAACAGCAGTTGCAAGTGTAAGCACTTGGAAATGGCAAGAAAACAAAATAATACTCTTTCTCTGATCAGTGTAGTGAAGTTTTGTAATTGTGATTTGGTTTTCATATGACAGGACTGTCGATTCATTTAACAAATAACCTAAAATATTATTTTGAGCTGGATTCGAACCAGCAATCTTTGAATATTGTCTTATGTTATTCAAAGTAGGGTGAAAGTATAATTTTCGCCAAGAGTTTTTCATTGAATCACGCTATCCTTCCTTGTAACAGTGGTAAAGTGTATCTCAGAGGTAAATTAATGTTAACTTCAGAGTGCTAGACATTTTTAATTAAGTTGGAGAACTTGTGCATCAACATGGCGTCATTTTGCATCCACATTTTACGCATCTTCTCGTTCCTTGGAACACTCAAAAACAAGTTCTCAGGATGAGATTTTCACTCTGCAGTGGAGTGTGCGCTGATATGAAACTTCCTGGCAGATTAAAACTGTGTGTCGGATCGAGACTCGAAATCGGGACCTTTGCCTTTCGCGGGCAAGTGCTCTACCAACTGAACTACCCAAGCATGACTCGCACCCCATTGTCACAGCTTTACTTCTGCCAGTACCTCATCTCCTACCTTCCAAACTTTGCAGAAGCTCTCCTGCGAACCTTTCGGAACTAGTTCTCATTCTTGAAACATCCCCCACGCTGTGGCTAAGCCATGTCTCCGCAATATCCTTTCTTTCAGGAGTGCTAGTTCTGCAAGGTTTCCAGGAGAACTTCTGCAAAGTTTGGAAGCTAGGAGATGAGGTGCTGGCAGAAGTAAATCTGTGAGGATGGGGCGTAGGTTGTGCTTGGGTAGCTCAGTTTGGTAGAGCACTTGCCCACGAAAGGCAAAGGTCCCGAGTTCGAGTCTTGGTCCGGCACACAGTTTTAATCTGCCAGGAAGTTTCAAGTTCTCAGCAGTTTTTACAGCTGTATTTGTACAGTGAAGTACTACACACCATTTCTAACCCATTTTCTGAAATATAAATTCCAACACAAGGCTTCAATGTGAATGAGCATTATGACAGTAGGAGCAACTAGCTAGCCAGTGACATCGCAGGCATCACACGACTCAAATGAAGCGTTTGAGCGGGCTTTCAAATTATTTTAATGTCATTTCCATTTTTATAAAAGAGTACAGACATTAGAGAGGAAAAAAGCGTGTTGTGAGCATAAAATTACATAATTAACCATTTAAGATGATTTGTATAAAACAGTCACGCTATTGCTATATAATAAATCTGTAGAAAGCAGTGGAGCTGCAAGCAAACATTTTAATTAAAACATACATATTTTGATCATTTGTTAATACTGACCGTGGCACAAAATTTAGTTCCTGAACAGTTACTGACAACACAGGTACTAAAACTGAATGCAGAAAATGAACCACCCCAAATGTTCTGTTTTGAAAGGGGGAAACAGGAGATTATATTGTAATTACGAGGGTGAGTCAAATGAAAACCTTAAATTTGTAATAACAATTCGAAATTTGACGCTGTTATCCTGTAAGTTGGTAAGCGTGTTACAAACAGTGTGCAGAATCGCCTGTTGGTGCCAGCATAGTGCAGATGCACACATAGTGTCGCAATATCTGTATAAAGATGGCCGCCCCACTTGCGACTTGGACCAGGGAAGAACAGTGTTCTGTTATTTGGTTTTTGTGTAGTGAAGGTGTGAAACCTATTGAAATTCATCGATGAATGAAGGTTCAGTACGGTGATGCATGTTTGTCACAGCAGCAAGTCTATGAATGGAGTAGGAAGTTCGCAAATGGTGTGACTTCAGTGGAAAATGCTCCTCGTCCAGGTCAGGCACAACGAGTTGTGACTCCACAGAACATTGCAGCAGTTGAAACCATAGTGAAGGAAAACTGCCAAGTGACACTGAATGACACTGCAGCATGTTTACAGATTAGTCATGGGTCAGCACACAACATTGTGCATGATGTGCTCCAGTTTCACAAACTGCCTGCAAGATGGGTGCCACGGCAGCTGACTCCTGACGTGAGAGAATGATGTGTTGATGCTTGTGAAGACCTTCTTTGGCACTTTGAACGAGAAGGTGATGGCTTCCTTGCAAGAATCATTACTGGGGATGAAACCTGGGTTCACTTCCATCAACTGGAAACGAAGAGAGCGAGCAAGGAATGGCACCATTCCTCATCACCAAAACCAAAGACGTTTTGAACAGAACCATCAGCAGGAAAGGGTATGCTGACTCTCTTTTGGAACGAAAAAGGCATCATTTTGGAGCATTACATGCCTAGAGGGACCACTGTCACCAGTGCATCATACACAGATCTCCTAAAAAATCATCGGTGGCCTGCAATCAAATCAAAGCAACGTGGGTTGCTGTCAGCTGGTGTCCTTTTGCAACATGACAATGCAAGGCTCCACACTGCCCATACAACATTTGCAACAATCACAGACCTGCATTTTGAGTGTCTTCCTCATCCACCATACTCACCAAACCTTGCCCCAAGTGATTTCCATATGTTTAGACCACTCAAAGGAAAGAAGCTCCGTTCTGATGGAGAGGTACACCACGCGGTGCATGAGTGGTTGCGCGAACTACCAAAATAATTTTTTTCTAAAAGAATTTGTGCACTTTGTAAGCACTGGAAGACTTGCATTGAGCGTGGAGGAGATTATGTTGAAAAGTGATACAGCTTTGTACCACTTCTGCACAATAAATATTATATTTACAAAAATATTAAAGATTTTCATTTGAGCCACCCTTGTAGTTGTACAACTGCAGAGATGAGTAACATAGATGTCCTTATCTCTTGGAAGAATTGAAATCACTTAACTTCTTTTTCATGTTCTGTACAGGATCAGCAACTAAAGTTGGTTTGCTCTTACAGTTTACTCCAGTGTCTAAAACATGGCATGTGTTATATGCATTTGCAATAAGAACAGCAGATTGGGCCCCTCAAAACTATTGCCCTAAATCACTGACGTACTCCATCTATCCAGAAAGTTACAAGATGGATTAATTTAAAAAAAAAATAGACTACACTGTTAAGATGGTGGTTTTAATGCTTTGGATGTTCTACATAGCCTTCTCTATTTGAGTAAAATGCACAGAATGTTCATATAACAATGTAAAGCTGTCAGAAAAGTACTTCTTTGGGATGTTTTTCAACTTGCATGTGACATTGGCTTAAATATTGGTTATATTGTCAAAGCATTGTTCCTCCGGGTGAATTTCTACACTTTGTAATTTTATGGTAGGTTTTGAAGCATCTGTGCTACCAGAATAGAAATGGACTCACGAAAACGAAACAATAATATGATCTTGGAAAGAGCAACAGGCTCAATCCCAACTGCAGATTGACACATATATAAAATAACAAATAATAATAGAAAAGACCTGACTCTTAACAGGGTATGATCACAATAAACAATTTTACGATGTCAAGATGTTTATTGACTATACCAAGTCCATCTGCAACAGATCGGCCAGCTGGAAGAGATGTCTGGCCTTGGCTCCCGGAGTGGCAGCTCTGTATACTTCCAAGCAGTGCGTTGAACTGCCTTTTGCCGGCAGTGCACCGCCCTCTATAAAGCCTGTTTGGTGGATGTATCTGCGACCACATGCCTGGCATATCAGAGTAGTTCCTGGACTAGCTGCGACCTCTGGTGTAGCTGTCCTGCAGGCCCCGCGAATAGGTCGCGGTCCCTGGCGGCCATTAGTGGAGACCTGGTGTTGTGTTGTGTCCGCCGGTAAATATTTGTGTTGACAACACAGATGACGTAGGCTTTCCTGGTGAATATATGCCCTGTGATGCAGACATCCCATGTTGGTTGGACTTGAAGCGGGATGCCGGTGCAGTAGGCGCTATGATGTATGAAGTGGGCAGCCACAAAAGGTTTGATTTGGTAATACCAGGTCTTGATACCAAGTTTTGTCATCTGTGATGGCTTTTTCCAGGAAAGAATTGTCCACATTTTGCATTTCAGTCAAGTCATAGCAGGCACCCGTGGGTCAGTTTTTTTATCCTAGAGAATGTCTTGAACTCGTGAAATAGAGATGTTGCTCCATTGAAATTTATGATATAGCAACATTGATACATTGTGGTCACTGCCCAGTACTTAACACTGCCTGCTCACACAACTGACTGGCTGAATGCAAATCTGTTGTTTAAAGTTGATAGTTCAAGCTGTGACCTTAGTTACTGCTTTGTCGTCGTTTATATGCCAGGAATAAAATCTTGGAACTTTTTGAATGGCAGTGTATATCTGCTGTAGAACTTGAAAAACATATTCTGAGTTCAAATAGTCAAGACCCAACCTACATCTTTCATACAGTTTAGATTTCATTTCTCTTTAAGTCCAAGTTGTCACTCTTTGGTTGGTATTTTATGCAGATCTGACTGGTTATTACCACAATTGTGACTGGTTATCCAGTCTTCATATGTAAGCATGCCACCTGTGAAAAGTCAGAGATTGCATATAGTTCTGCCTTCTAAGTCATCAATGTATAACTTCAGTATTAATGTATGAAAAAGCAAAATTTTATTTGCATATTTCTCAGAAGTCATACAGAGACAAAAACGTTAATCAGAATACATGTTGAGGACTAGCAATTTCCAGTACAGCTGATAAAGTAATGTAAAAATAAATGATGTACTGCTAGCTTTCAAAGCAAATTGTACCCTCCCCCAAATTTCAACCTCTTCCCAGAAGAAGGAAGCTGTCGCCCCAAAAAATAGGAATACTATTATTTATTTCATGTATGCCTATTATCTGCACTTAAAGCGATGTCTCCAGAAGGTAAGTCAATGTTCGCAAAGATCCTGTTGCACTACTGTGGGATCACACTAGATATTTATTTCTATGGCTCTGTGAATGATGCTTCATCCATAATAGTGTGCTACATTCTTTCTACCAAAAAGTCTTCAGTCAATTCTCAAACCAGGCTAGGTATCCCGCAGAGATGTATTTTCATTGGTAGGCCATTCAGTGGTACACCATCAGTGTATTCCTGAGAATATTTAGATTGCAGCTCATTTGCTGACAGTAAATTACAAAGATAGCATAGTAATGCTTGAGAATATGAAAAGGAGGAGATTGGCAGGAACTTCGACAATGGCTCAGGGTGTCAATGATATCTGAACAATTCTCAACCTGACAAAGAAAGAACTGGCTGCCACTACAGCCTTGGAAATTTCCAAAGGCATGAACTTTGCCGCTGTTCCAAACACAGTAGTGGAACAGAACACTATTATCAGTGTTGATTAGGTAATTTGTGGTCTGCCAGTGGAAGGGTGGAGGGAATTATGCAGGAAACATGCAGGATCTTCAACAAATCCTGATCTCCAAAACCAGATACGGCAACAGAAGAACGGAGAGTACTAAGATTGCCAAGAGAAGATGAAAACATGGTAGTTCTATGTGACAACAAAGGAAATGTGACAGTTCTATTGTGTGCTACCACTAGAAAATAATCACTGTGGTTGCCAAGAAAAGTAATAGCTTTGCTTCACCAGTCAGTTCTAATGAAAGAAGATATGAAGTGGCTGTATTCAAAGAGTCAAGCACCATCACGCTTGTATGGACTGTTTAAAACTCATAAAGGAAGTGTCCCACTGTGACGTGTATTCAATACCATTAATGTACTCATATATGGAGTGGCCAGGGATCTAACATCACTTCTGAAATGAGCTTCAATGTAACATCACTTTTCACATGAGTACTACTTCAAGATGCATTGATACTCTTAGCAGATCATTTTGGCTTCCAAACAGTAAACCTATTTGAATATGTACTCACCTCAACCTACTTCAGTTGTGAACTATGAACAAGTTGGTGGAGTAGCCATGGGCTCGCCACTGGCCTCTGGGATTGCCAGTGCATGGGGCACTTTGAGGAGAAGGCACTAAAAAGTGCATGGCACAAACCTAAACATTTCTTCCATCATGGGGATGGCCCCTTCATTGCATGGGAACATGGCACAGAGTCCCTGAACGAGTTCCCGTACCACCTGAGTGGCATTCATCTAAACACAATTCACAGCATCCATCTAAACACAGTTCATGATGGAGCTTGAGAAGAATAGTATCTTCCATTTTTGGACATTCTAAGAAGAAGAAAATCAGACAGTACTGTAGAACATGCAGTCTACGGAAAGAAGACAACACAGATCTCTACCTTCATGCAACAAGCAGTCCACTGTTCTAATGACTCTAGTTCACAAGGCATGTGGCACTTGGGATGAAGACAACCTCTCAGCTGAGCTGCAACGCTTTACAGATGTGTTTCGCCAAAGCAGATACAGAAAAGAACAGATTAAACTATATTGAAGAAAATAAGTGATACAGTCACTCACAAAGAAGTGAGAGATGGAGAAAGAAGAAAAGGAGCTGATCTTTATCCCAAATATTGGGACTCCCTCAGTAGAAATTATTGGAATCGAGGGGGGAGGGGGGGTGTCAGAGCCATCTTTCAGCCACCAAAAGAAAAATGAAAGGTATGCTTGAATCTGTAAAGAACAAACTACAACTACCATATGTATATATAGCATCCCTTTTGAGTATGGTCTCCAGGCAAATACAGCACTGCATCTCGCAATGCTGCATGTAACACATTATATGCATGTTTCTGGTGCATAAAGATATAGCAGCAGTGGCAGAACACACCCTCAGTGAGTGACATGCTTTGAATTTGAGAAAACAAAGATGTTGTGCCAATCTGGTGGGTTTTGAGAGAGCATTATTAAAGAATCAATTAAGATAAGTCTCCATAACAACATTGTCAATGGGGGTGAGAGCCACCAGCTTACCAGCTAAGTTCAGCTCATATTCCTGCACTAGCAGCAATATGCCAACACTGTGCCCAGCGGTTGACACTTCATGAGTTAGATCGAGATTGAATGCACCAAAAGTTGAACAGGAGTCTACAGCCCCCACCACAGGTCACCAGTGCTGCACAAGGGAAGGGGTATGGAGATACCACCATCACTCGGCAAGGGGGTGGGGGGAGGGGCAGGTGCCTGCAAGACCTTTACACTTCTCCAGAAGAAGATGAGAGTAATACTCATCAAAACTTCACAGAGTTTCAGTACAGTCACCCTTATGGAAGCCCGAAAAGATTTTTTCATTATCATATTGTCTCTGAAATGGAGTTCAACATAAATAAAATCAAAAGATCGAAATTTTTCTTTTAAAATTATTTCAGTTTAGATCATCATAATACAGGTCCTCCTTTGAATTGTTACAGAACCCAAAGTAATTGATATTAAAATAAATGATGATGGGCTAGAAAATCTCCCAAACAATTGGAAGAAGGTGCAGGTCTATCTCATTTTCAAGAAAGGTTGTAGGACAGATGCAAACAACTGTAGACCTGTTTTGTCAATATAATTCTGTTTCAGAATGATGAAACAAACCTTATGCTTACTTATTATTATGTTTTAGTGAAGCCTAAAAGTCTCCATGTAGGTTTCAAACTGAATGTCAGCATGAATTCTGCAGTCAAAGATTTTGTGAAACTTGGTTTACTCATTTTGCTTATGTGATCTAGAAGGCAGTATATAGGGAAGCCCAGGTTAATGCTGTGGTTCTTGCATTCTGGTCGACATTCTGTGCAGTTCTGCATTGTCACTTATTTTAATAACATATGATCATAAAGAATATCAAATCTGTTTTGTGATGGGATTGAAATCATACCTAATAGTACTTTAAACACTGCTACATAAGTAACTCATTGATGTGTTATAGGATTGCTACAGTTCACAATACATATAAAGAACCAGGTGAATAATGTTGTAGGCTCCATGAGCCTGTTCACAGGTAAGGCTGTTATATGTTGCAAAGTTGCTGTGCCAGGAAATTGTAAGGAAATGGAGAAAGACGTACAGATAATGAATGTTTGCTCTCAGTATCAACAAATGTAACATAAACAGGGGAACACCTGTTGATGTGTCATTACATAATTAATAATCTGTCACTGGAAACAACTGCAACTGTTAAATGTGTAGGGCTAAAATTTCTCATATATGGCGATAAGAAGAAGCAGTTTGTAACTGCTTTGCTTGGCTATTAAATTTTCTTCAAATGTGTAGGAGTGTGTATCTAGAGCAATTTAATGTAGAATGACTACATTAGACTAGTTGCCAGACTGGAAGTCATTGGAAGAAATTTAAGGAACAGTAACTCACCTGTGAAGGAGTATTCTTGAGTATTTTTTGACAGTTTGTTATCTTTATCAGATTGAATTAACAGAAGAGAAAGAGAAGATCCAAAGAAGAACACACTGAGTGAAGTGAAGCTGTGGTTTGCACACTCGACTCGCATTCAGGATGACGACAGTTCAAAACCGTGTCTGTCCATCCTGATTTAGGTTTTCCATGATTTCCCTAAATCACTTCATGCTGGCATGGTTCCTTGGAAAGTGCATGGCCGACTTCCTTCCCCATCCATCCCTAAGCCAATAGGATCAATGACCTCACTGTTTGTTCCCCTCCCCCAAATCGACCAACCATCCGAACAAGAACAGTGTGATTCATCGCAGG